>NW_007738256.1:13933-33675 GCF_000696425.1 Galeopterus variegatus | reverse complement strand
TGGTATAAATATCATCGTTCCCGAGGAATAAATGGAACAGTTAGAACCCATAAATAATTAAAATTATACTTAATTATTTACTGGAAAAAGACTACAGGAAGCAGGATCCAAGGGAGATACAATGCTTCCTTTCAAAGTAAAAAGTTTATTTATGATTTTTCAAATATAATTGAAACCAACTCACATGAAATTCATTTATAGAGCTAAAATTAAGTGATAAATAAATTATAAATATAAATAAATGATATTATAATAAATAATATTAAAATTGATTTTAAAATAATATTACCTACTTTAATTTTTATTTAAATGATACGCATACACTATTTTGGTTAAGAATTAAAGTTTAAATGTTATTCAAACTAATAACTATAGTAATTTTGAACAAATTTTCTTTCTTAAATTACATATAATCTGTCATAGTGTTTGCTACAATATCCCACCATGATTGTGTCAATAAAATGTAAACCTATATTTTCAATCAGAACACAGCATTTATACCTTAATCATTAACAAAACCAGCCACTCAATAAAACAAAATATATTTAAAATATAACCTCTTCAGAATTTTTGTGGAGTGTAATTTTTTACTTTATTAATTCTTTAGGTTATCCTACATATATTGCTCCAAAGTTTTGGTTTTTGAAATAAAAAATAATCCATAAATAAAAAATTAATAAATTTAGATATTTAAGTATCATTTAATATTAAAAAATAAGCAATACCATTATAATATTTATCTAAAAAATCAGAACCCGATTATTTAAATATTAATTTGGAAAATCTGAATGTAAAACAGTTTCAGAAAGGAGACCTTTAAAAAATAGAGTAAATAAGAATTAGCACAGAGACTATAAAATTGTCATAATTCATCAGATTTAAACCCTAATATAGATAATTTGGAGGTTTTCTAAGTTAGGTCTGAATATATAAAATCACTAATTATTATATGTTTATCAAAGATTTCTTGACCAAAATCAGGTGGTCATACACTCATAGAATTCAATAATCTCAACCTACCTTTATAATTAATCAATGTGGGATACCATAGTATTTCTTATCCATAGTAAATTAGACAAGGAAACATTTCTTATCTGAGAAGTTGTCAGTATTTTGAAGACGTTTTCTTTTAACTTGAATTTTCTTTTCTACTAATAATAAGATAGGGGGAAAAAGGAGAGTACAAATTTTTTTCTGTACTATTTCTTTAACAAGAGCTCTTCAGTTCATCATTAAAAAAAAAAAAGAAAAGAAAGAAAGAAAGAAAAAAGGTGTCTGATTTAANTGAATATATAAAATCACTAATTATTATATGTTTATCAAAGATTTCTTGACCAAAATCAGGTGATTTTTTTCTTCTTCATACACTCATAGAATTCAATAATCTCAACCTAACTTTATAATTAATCAATGTGGGATACCATAGTATTTCTTATCCATAGTAAATTAGACAAGGAAACATTTCTTATCTGAGAAGTTGTCAGTATTTTGAAGACGTTTTCTTTTAACTTGAATTTTCTTTTCTACTAATAATAAGATAGGGGGGAAAAGGAGAGTACAAATTTTTTTCTGTACTATTTCTTTAACAAGAGCTCTTCAGTTCATCATTAAAAAAAAAAAAGAAAAGAAAGAAAGAAAGAAAAAAGGTGTCTGATTTAATCACTGGGAAGTTAAAGTAACCTTTATAGACTTCCTTCACAGGAAGGTGTAAGCAACTGTGAAACGTGAGTTCTTAAGAAAGCTGGAAAGATATTTTGTCTGAATAAAACATCAGTGAACGTGTTTCGCTGCTTATGCTTAAGAAAATCTTCTTTTATTTGATTCTTTTCCTATAGTCCACAATTCTACCAGCAATGTGACCTCCACCCTCTAGTTCCTATGACAGATACTAACTTTATTAAGTACATTTGTCCTAGTGTGCAGAAGCGTACAATTAGGAAACAGAACAGAAGAATACGTCAGAAAAAATCAGAACCCAAACTCTTCTTTTAAGAGATAATTAGGGCAAAACATGGCTAGATCCAAGATTTTCTAAAATCTTATACAAAAAAGAATGTTTTTTAAATGTCAAAGATTTACTCAAATGTTTTCCCACTTACACCATTTTTTTGATACTCCTTCACTAATACTCATAAATGAGATGTAAAAAATTCTTTGAGGATCAGCATTAAAGAGTTAAATTAAAGGCGAGAAGAAAACTTTTGAAGTTTCACATATACCTTTCATCCTTTCTACTCTCTCTTATTGCTAGGTCTATGCTTCTTAGTACAAGAAAATATTTCTGTTCCTTAACAGGAAGTTGTCTTTCAATGAGCACTAAAGTTTCTGCTTTGTAACTAATAGAAAATCTTGAAGTTTCACATATACCTTTCATCCTTTCTACTCTCTCTTATTGCTAGGTCTATGCTTCTCAGTACAAGAAAATATTTCTGTTCCTTAACAGGAAGTTGTCTTTCAATGAGCACTAAAGTTTCTGCTCTGTAACTAATAGAAAATAATGGAGTTATTAGCTCAGCATATTTGAAATCAAGCATTTGAAATCAACAGTACTAATACTCTTAACAAAGTAACAATATTATTTAATAAATTAATTGAACAAAAATATAAAATGGAGTTATTAGCTCAGCATATTTGAAATCAAGCATTTGAAATCAACAGTACTAATACTCTTAACAAAGTAACAATATTATTTAATAAATTAATTGAACAAAAATATAAACAAACTGGCATGTTCACTATTACTTTATCAAGGCAATTTTAATTTAAAAGGAGACGGCAGCTTTCATTTTATGTGTATTTAACAACTTTAGGCTATGTAACTTTTACACATAACGACTAATTTTCTTTCAACGACTTGAATATATCTATATCAATATATTACATATATAAATATCAAGTCATTACTTTTTTGATCAATGAGGATATTTAAATGATTAAATGTAGAAAGTAATTGACAATAATAAGGATTCCTTTATTAACTGGTTAATAGATTTTAATTAAAGTGAGCTATATTTATGTAGAGCTAGGCATTGCAACCAACATCAGAGAATAAAAGGCAAAATTTGTAATAACTAAAATGTTAATATGTATCCTGAGAATAAACTATACCATGTTTTTTTTTTAAAGAGAGAGAGAGACCGAGCAAAGAAAAACGTCTTCGCAAAGAATTTACAGTTAAAATTTTAAATATATAATAGATTGATGGACAGATACATAGATATATTGATAGATGATAGATAAATAGGTAAATAGATATGGATGCGTATCTAGAGATATAAATATAGACATATATAGATATATAGATAAATATAAATATAAATAAGTAATAGAATGAGAATTGGGTACAGATAGACACACAGATATAAGCATTCTTACATCCTATAAGTCTCCCATTCCATTCTTTTAAAACAGCTTTGGTCAGATATAATTCATATACCATACAATTCATGCATATAAAGTACACATTAATGGTTTTCAGTATATTCGCAGATGTGTGCAATTACCCCGGTAGTCAATTTTAAAACGTTTTTATCACCTCAAAAAGAAACACAATGATTTAAGTATTAATCTACCTTCTCTATATTTAAATTTCCCAAATCTAGATTTTTGTATGAATGGAATCATACAGTGTATGGAATTTTGTTGCTAGCTTCTTTTACCTTGCATAATGTTTTTAAGCTTCATCCAAGTCATAGTATGTATCAGTACTGAATTATTTTCTTATGGTTGAGTAATATTTCATTATATGGGTACAACATATTTTATATATTCATTCCTCTATGGAAAGACATTTAGGTTGTCTCCACATTTTTGCTATTATGAATAATGCTGTGATAAACATTAATATATGAGATTCTGTATATATGCATTCTTTCTCTTAGGTATATGTTTAGAAGTGGAATTGATTGGTCATAATGGAACACTATGTTTAATAATTAGAACTGCCAGATTGTTCTCTAAAGAAGGCTTCACCATTTTATATTCTTATTGGCAGTAAATGAGGATTTTGATTTTTCCATATTCTTACCAAGACATTGTTTTCTGACTTTTTATTGTCGCAATCTTAGTGGGTATAAAGTGGTGTCTCATTGTGGTTTTTATTTGCATTTCCCTGATGAATAACGATGTTGAGAATCTTTTCACGTGCTTATTGGGCATTTGTATATCTTCTTTGGAGAGAAAGTCTATTCAGATCCTTTGTCTATTTTTTTAATTGTGATATATTTTCATTATTGAGTTGGAAGACTATTCACACACACACACAAACACACACTCACTCACACGTTTCAATTGCCTCATAAGATACATGATTTGAAAATATTTTCATGTTTTCTTCCATTCTCTGGGCTGTCTTTTCACTTTAGTGATGCTGTCATTTGAAGCACGAAGACTTTTAATTTTGATGAAGTCCAATTTATTCATTTTTATCTTGTATCTACTGCTATTGAAGTCATATTTAAGAATCCTTTACCAAATCAGAAGTCATAAAGATTTACTTCTATGTTTTAGTCTAAGATTTATCACTTTTTGTTCTTACTTTTAGATCTCAGCTCAATTTAGAGTTAATTTCTTAATGTTGTGTGAAGTAAGGTTTCCAACTTTCATTTTTTTTCTTTTTATTCTAGGTCTCTTGCAATTACAAATTTTCAAAGGAAGAAATACAAATGGCCAACAGATACATGAAAAAATGCTCAACATCACTAGTCATCGGGGAAATGCAAATTAAAACCACATTGAGAAAGCACCTCACTCCAGTTAGACTGGCTGTAATCAAAAAGACTGCAAAAAACAAATGCTGGTAAGGGTGTGGAGAGAAAAGAACACTCCTGCACTGTTGGTGGGACTGTAAATTAGTACAACCACTATGAAAAACAGTATGGAGGTCTCTCAAACAACTGCAGATAGATTTTCCATATGATCCAGCAATCTCTCTTCTGGGTATATATCCAGAAAAATGGAAATCATCATGTCTAAGAGATGCCCACATTCCCATGTTCATCACAGCTCTGTTTACAATAGCCAAGATATGGAACCAACCCAAATGTTTATTGATGGATGATTGGATAAGGAAACTGTGGTATATATACACTTTTTTACTCTGTAGTAAAAAAGAATGAAATACTACCATTTGCAACAAAATGGGTGAATCTGGAGTAAATTATGTTAAGTGAAATAAGGAAAGCACAGAGGGATAAATACCACATGTGCACACTCATATGTGGGAGCTAAGAGAGAAAAGGAAAGAAGGAAAGAAAGACCACAGTGGTGTGGTGGTCTGACAGAGGGAGGGAACATTCCTAGTGCTACAAATCGGAGTAGAGGAAGAGGTGGAGGAGGAGGGAGGTTTGGGGTTAATTGGGTGTGGACATGGGGTACAAAAGTAATTTCTGGTAATTGGTATGCCCCCAATATGAATCTGGTCCTCACATCATGGGCACGGAGGGTGACAATTAGCTTTGTATCTCATGAATATTCGTAATAAATTAATTAATTAATTTAAAAAATGAATATGTGATTGCACTGTCTTAGTTTTACTGAAATGCCAATTGTTAATCTTATTGTTTTTTTGTAAGTTGCATGTCATTTTTCTCATGCTGCTTTTAACATTTTTTTGACTTTCAGCATTTTTTGTATAAAGTCTGTTTTTTGTCTCTTTGTGTTTACCTTCTTGAAGTTAATTCAGCTTCCTAAAGTTGTAGCTTACAGTATTACTTCTTTGAACATTTTTTTTTCTTTTTCTTTCTTTCCTTGCCTCTCCTTGTAGCACTATGACTATGTATATGTTGATGTGCTTAATAGTGTCACATATTTCTCTGAGTTTTTTTCCCTTAATTTTTTTAAAAAAATTGCTGTTTGGCTTATATAATCCTTCTCATTCTCTCTTTATGTTTGCCTTTTTTTTTTTTTTTTGCCTGTTAAAATCTACTGTTGGGGCCCACTAGCAATTTTTTTTTATTTCAGTCATTGTAATTTTTAACTCAGAGATTTCCATTTGGTTCTCTTTTTTTAATAAATTCTGTCTCCTTAGTGATATTTCTTATATGATGTAACACTGTCATGATATCTTTCTTCACTTCTTTAATTGTGATTTGCTTTGTTTAATGAACCTATTTGTAATAACTACTTTGAAATCTTCTGTTCGATCTGAGACCTGATTACTTTCACAGGCAATTTCTGTTGACTACCTTTTTTTCTGGTGTAAATTAATGCTTTCTAATATTTGCATGTCCCATAATTCTGCTTTTGGAAATTGGATATTTTAGATAATATGTTATAGCTATTCTGAGTACTGTACCCTTAGGCTTGTTATTGTTATTTGCATGTTTATATCTTTAATCACTGGCTAAATTATTTTAGACCCTTCTTTACATACACAGTGTCAACCCTCTGTTCCTCACAAAGGTATTGTTATGTGTATACCATAGTCACCATAGAATTACAGTGGTCTTGTAAGGCTCCCTTTCACTCCTTTCCTAACTACACCCAGTTATTAAACTCCACTAATTATAGGCTAATTATATACTGTTTTCAGCAAAGCTCTGAGGCATAAATACCTCTACAATCTAATTCAATTAAATTGTGGACTGTTGTAGGGAATAGTTTCTGAGGTCACTATTTGAAATTTTCACACCCCAGGAACGCCTTCTCATCTTATTCCCCAGTTATCTCCTGCAAATTAACAGAAATACAGTCTGGACTGTATCTTCATTAGATCCACAAATTTTCTCCAAATTATTGATTACCAAAACCTCCACTGAATTTGAAATCATGTTTAGGATTAAAAGTCTCTATACTAAGTTATAAATGAAGTCAGTCCTTTGGGAAGATATAAGGAACTATCTGTTTTATAGTGTGATTCTTCCCTCAGACAAAATCTCTGATGTATGGTTCTGAAGTTGGGGTTGGGGATCTAGGGACCAAGGGAAAATTTCCCCTTTAGTCTCTCAAAGGTTTTCTGAAAAAATCAACTAATAAACAGTGATTAATATGAAGAAAATGCATACAAATTGTGTTATTTTAACATACTGGGAGGGGGCAATGCATGGGGAAATCACAAGAGATTAATTTCCCAATTTTGTAGTGGGGTACAAAGCTTATATACTCCTTTTCATATGGAAAGGGGAGATAGGAGTGAAAGAACAAACAATTTTTAGGGGGGTTCAGTGGGCTTCATAAGCATACAATGGCCTGTGACAAAGTCTACTTGACCTACAGAGCAGAAGATGACTGGTAACTAATTCTCTTTAAAATACTGAATAAGACCAAAATAGAAGACGATGATCTATGAAAAAATGTCCAGACTTTAGGCAGATAAGTGAACAGCTTAATCTTGTGCATTGTAGAGTGACAGAGAATTGAGAGACAGGAGGGGGAAAGGTCAGGGAGACCTTGAAGCCATTGATTTATTCCAGCATGTTAAAGCAGAATATTTAGGGTAACAGCTTTCTAAACCTTGACTTGTATTGTTTTGAAAGAGAGAATAAGTTTTTGGAAAGCAGGGTGGAGGGAAGTTTGCATCATTTTGCAGCCTAAATTTTTAGGTTATGAAATTTAGCCTTTACACAAAAATGATTAAATTGCATAATGGTGAATACACAAATTATCCTGATTTGAGCACCACATATTGCACATAAGCATTGATATTCAATGTGATGCCCTACTGTTGGGAAAATGGAATAATTTAATCAAGCCCCCTCACTTGCCCATCCAGATGGGAGTAGTGCAGTGCATTCTTTGTAAACAAATTGTGTGTGTATATGTGTGTGACTGGAGCTAGTGTGCATGTGTGGTGCCATGACTTGGCTGGTGACTGCCTCAGGCATCTGCCCTGGTGCAGCCATGCTCTTTAACCTATGGCCCTGAGGACCTTTTGGTTGGTTACCTAGCTCATAGACCTGTGTGTGAGGGGTCTGGGGACCCAGTCTGGCATGTTAGGGATCTGGGGACCCAGCCTGGTATGTGAAGGGTTTGTGACCCAGTCTGGACAATGGATTTGAGGGGTGTGTGACCTGCAGACCCAGCCCTAGCTCAACAATTGGCCCAGTCAGTGCAGGATTACAGACATGTAAAAAGCATGACAATTGGTGTAGTCTGCAACAGGATTCTGAGCAGGTACAGGAGCCGAAAGCCCTTGAAAGAAGGAGGAAATGTGACTATTTTTGAATATGCTCTGCCCAATGGCCACCTTCTTGTTGAGCAGAATCTGGTGGCTACACACTGTACTGCAAGGCATTATAGACCAGGAACTACAATTAAAAACCCCTTGGGAAGGGAAGGAAATGTGGCTATCCTTGAGCATGTGGTGCCTGGTGGTCACTTTTCTGCTGACTGGAGCCTGGCTACTGCTAACTATGCTGTAAACTGACCAAGATTTGTGGCAGTACACAGAGTTGTTGGAAGCATAGATAAATGTCCTAGAGGATGACATGCAATGACTGGCCACTCCTTTCTCTCACACCAGGGAAAATGATGAACCTATTGGTGTGTTGCAGGAAACTGTGCATCTCCAGGCATGACCTGTTGTGCACAAGAAATGGAAACATGAGAAACCTATGGGACCAGATGGGCAACTGGTGGTTATCCACAGGTGACCTGGTTCACCACCTATGTCCCATATACCCAAACTGAACTGGTTGACTTGGGGAGACAGTTCAGGCAGAAACATGGGGAGCCCCTGGCTGTTGCAGTTATGGGACCTAGGGGTGGATAGTGTGGTATGCTCTGGTGAGGATGTGGAGAAGTTGGCCTCCATCACCATACACCCATCTTTGAGGCAGTGGCTGCAGAATAGCTGCAGGTATCCACAAGGGCCAGGTAATCACTCCTTGATGGACTGGGTAAATACACCTTCCTGAATCATGTGGGCAAATGCTGGAGAACTGTCCAAGATTGTTAGTAAATGGCAAACATATGCTGAGCTGGTCCAAATCATTCAAGAGCTGGGGATGTGGCAGTCCATGTTTAATGTGAACACTCATGGCCTGGATGATGAGAACTTTACAGACAGCATGAGAGACATAGTGATGCAAAATGCCCCATCAATGTCCTTTGGGTCACTTATGGCCATACTGGACCCATCCATTGGTCATCCTATACATGAGGTAATGACCATGATAGCCAGCTTGGGTGAAAGATAGGATAGCAGACAAGCAAAGGGGTCCAAAAGTTGGCCAGGACCAAACCCTCAAGAAATGTTCAGGACTTTATCCGGAGGGGACCAAGCAAGACTAGTCATAAGCAGATGTGGCTTGACTTGCTTGCAGCAGTTGCTGATATAAAGAAAATTGACTGGCAGCCAAATGCAATCCTGTTTGCTTTGTGGCAGCAATTGTGCTATGAACAGCATTTCACCAAAAAAACTGGAATCAGGTAGTAAGGTATGCTCAGTGGATTTAAAAGATTTTTTTGGTTGCATCCAAGGAGGTGGATGAACTGTTCCATTTTGATTAAGGAGCAGGCCAAGGTACTCATCTTTTGGGGGAAGACAAGTACCAGAGGCCTCATGTCTAACTGGCAATACATTGGTTGAGGACAAATGTGCAGTGTGTTTTGGCATTGGTGGATACAGGTGCAGAATTTAGCCTGATATTTGGCAATCCAGATAAATTTCCAGGAGCCACAGTTTGTATACATGGCTATGGAGGACATACTATTGAGGTCAAAGCTGTGTCATTGCCATTGGGCATAGGAAGATTACCTCCTTGTGTACAAACTATACATATATATAAAATATATATATATATTGCCCATAGCTGAGTATATCTTGGGTATGGAAGTACTTTATGGTTTGCACCTGAAAACAACAGTTGGAGAGTTTGGACTGTGAATATGGACAGTAAAGCCTGTGTTACGAGGATATGCTAAACATGACCCACTGGTGTTACCCAAGCCAAGACATGTAGTTAATGTAAATCAGTATCACCTATCAGGAGGACAAGCAGAGATAAGTGCCACTATATTGGAATTAGAGAAAGTTGGCATTATTCATCCAGCTCATAGCCCATTTAATGCTCCAGTATGGCCAGTGAAACAGCCTGATGCTACCTGGATATGACTGTAGATTATCAAGAACTAAACAAAGTAGTGCCTCCTTTGCATGCAGCTGTGCCTTCAGCTCCTGACTTGATGGATCAACTGATGACTTAGCTGGGGACTTATCATTATGTATTGGACCTTGCAAATGTTTTTTTCTCTATTCCAATCTCAGTTGATAGCCAAGATCAGTTCACCTTCATGTGGGAAGGAAGACAGTGGACCTTTCAAGTATTGCCCAAAGGTTATCTGCATAGCTCACCCACCTGTCATGGTTTAGTGGCTAGGGACCTAGCCAAATGGACTAGGCCCAGCACAGTTACAATGTTTCACTAGATTGATGATATGTTACTAACCCCTGATTATCTTGCAGATTTAACCCAGGCAGCTTCAAGGCTCCTAAGTCATTTGCAAAAATGTGGGTGGGCCAAGAACACAGCCAAAGTGCAAGGACCTGGGCTGTCAGTTAAATTCTGTGGGGGCATGCCTAGGGCCCTCCCACAGACCCAGAAGGAGAAGGAGCTGACGAATTACCCCTGGTGTTTGGACTGAGGGATCTCAGGGAAAAGTGAGCCTGCTGTCCACCAACCCAGCCCTGTGAAAAAGACACTCAGACATGGCAGGGGTTCTGTCAGGGCAGTTCCACTTTATTGCCATTACACTGCAATTTATATAAGCAAGCAAATAGGGGCTTTCCATGAACTAACCAATCAAAGGATCACACAGGCATGCATTTTGTACTAACATGTTGAGCATAGTGATCACGCAGGGTTCACGAGTGGGGAAATACTGGAGGACCAATAAAAAACCATTTGGAGCTATCTTGGGTTACGCCTCCCCTGCTTTCCATGGGTGCCATCTTCAACCTCCACCCATAGGCACCATGTGGCTCGCAGATAATGTTTGCTCCTAAAAATGGGCCCAACATCACACCTTATTTTCTTTATAAAAAGAACAACTCTGTAATGGGCAGTTGAAGGTGGCTCACCTCTCAACCTCATTGGCTTTTTTGTGACTGTGCCTGTCTTAGGTTGTCCCCCTCTGGGGATCTTAGCCATCATTGGCTAGCCAGCCACTTGTGGAGAGCCAGCAGAGCCCCTTAAAGATTACTGTGGATTTTTTAAAGGGCCATATTGACCCAAGGTTTTTTTTTTTTTTTTTTTCCTTGGGCCGCATTTTCTACCACTTGGGTGAGCATAGTTATGGATCCCAGATTTCGTTGAATGAGAGCCATGATTTTAGTAAAAATTAAAGGAGCAAACATTAGCACTAAGAGGAGAATTAAGAGGGGGCCCGCTAAGGCAGATATTAAGGTGGTAAGCCAGAGAGAACTGTTAAACCAAGATTGAAACCAGCCCTCATTGGCCTCTGTTTCTCTTTTACATCTTTCCAAGCCCTCTCTAACCTTTGTCATAGATTCTTTTACTATTCTAGAATGATCAGCATAAAAGCAACATTCTTCCCTGAGAGCTGCACATAAGCCTCCCTGTTGTAAAAAAGGAGGTCTAATCCCCTTCTATTTTGTAATACAACTTCAGAAAGAGAAGTTAATGATTTTTGCAAATGGGTAATTGATGTTTCAAGCCTATCTAGATCTATGTCTATAGCCTCCCTTAAAGCTTGTGTATGGGTGTAAGTAGATTCTATTCCAGCAGCCCCTGCCCCAGCGCCTACAATCCCCAATAAAGTACTAATGATAACAGCAGCCCCTAGTGCGCTTTTACTGTGGTGAGAAAAGTTACTTGTCCAATATTGAAACATTTCTTCCCCTTTATGCCATAATATTAGGGGAACAATATCTACTGACGCACAAGTTTCATGAGATAAGGATTGATTAAGCACACAAGCAGTAAGCCCTGATTAGGTGCATAACCATCGCCCAAGGCTGGGTTTAGCCCAGGTGCTGTTGAGGNCCACCCATAGGCACCATGTGGCTCGCAGATAATGTTTGCTCCTAAAAATGGGCCCAACATCACACCTTATTTTCTTTATAAAAAGAACAACTCTGTAATGGGCAGTTGAAGGTGGCTCACCTCTCAACCTCATTGGCTTTTTTGTGACTGACTGTGCCTGTCTTAGGTTGTCGCCCTCTGGGGATCTTACCCATCATTGGCTAGCCAGCCATTTGTGGAGAGCCAGCAGAGCCCATTAAAGATTACTGTAGATTTTTTGAAGGGCCATATTTTTTTTTTTTTTTTTTTCCTTGGGCCGCATTTTCTACCACTTGGGTGAGCATAGTTATGGATCCCAGATTTCGTTGAATGAGAGCCATGATTTTAGTAAAAATTAAAGGAGCAAACATTAGCACTAAGAGGAGAATTAAGAGGGGGCCCGCTAAGGCAGATATTAAGGTGGTAAGCCAGAGAGAACTGTTAAACCAAGATTGAAACCAGCCCTCATTGGCCTCTGTTTCTCTTTTACATCTTTCCAAGCCCTCTCTAACCTTTGTCATAGATTCTTTTACTATTCTAGAATGATCAGCATAAAAGCAACATTCTTCCCTGAGAGCTGCACATAAGCCTCCCTGTTGTAAAAAAGGAGGTCTAATCCCCTTCTATTTTGTAATACAACTTCAGAAAGAGGGGTTAATGATTTTTGCAAATGGGTAATTGATGTTTCAAGCCTATCTAGATCTATGTCTATAGCCTCCCTTAAAGCTTGTGTATGGGTGTAAGTAGATTCTATTCCAGCAGCCCCTGCCCCAGCGCCTACAATCCCCAATAAAGTACTAATGATAACAGCAGCCCCTAGTGCGCTTTTACTGTGGTGAGAAAAGTTACTTGTCCAATATTGAAACATTTCTTCCCCTTTATGCCATAATATTAGGGGAACAATATCTACTGACGCACAAGTTTCATGAGATAAGGATTGATTAAGCACACAAGCAGTAAGCCCTGATTAGGTGCATAACCATCGCCCAAGGCTGGGTTTAGCCCAGGTGCTGTTGAGGATAATGGTTTTGGAACAAAGGGAGGGGTTGTTTACACCAACACATAATCCTTTTCCCAACATATGTTGTATGGTTAAACCAGGATGGGTTCTGTTGTAATTACTGGCACATCCGCGTGCTGTTAGTGGGGAGGATGGTTATGTTACTTAATGCCACAGCCTCAAAGTATGGGGGATGAACACCATAACATAACCAACAATCTGTTGTCTATGTTTGTTGCACTGGTAGGTGATTGGTTCCCCATGTGCCAGAGAGCCAGATGGTCCATAGGATGACCAGGTGACACATCATGCTGCTGTTGATGGTGTTAAGGACAAAGGCAAACAGGATTGGAGTGAAACTCTCCCACGAGGATTAAGAGGCAGGTTCACCCGGGTTGTCGCATAAGTCTCCTGAAAGAGAAGAATTTGCCTCAGGGTTGTTGTTGTCCCTGGGCTGGGTTATTGGTTCAAGATTTTGAGGTACGAATTTAAGGTTTTTGGCCAGTATCCATATGGGGCAGGGTTCATCAAAGGGGAATAAACACCCAAATCCCTTTCCCATAGTAAGGAGTGGGTCAGGTCCTCTCCAGTGTCTAGAAATGGGATCTTTCCATGTAACTTGTACCTCGGGCTTTATGTCTTAATTGGACCAGTGCTTTTGAAAAGGTGTCATTAACTCATTTTTGGAAAAAATTAGAATGTTTAATGTAAATAGTGCTAATCTTAATTGTTAGTGGGGGCTGGTGGTACCCCCTTTTTGTTTTTGTAATTGAGTTTTTAAAGTTTGGGCCATGTATAAGGCTGTAGTGACGTTCAAGGATACCAGGAAACCCTCTAGTGCCAAGGCCATTCTAGGATTGTTTCTGTAGATCCATTCTAGGTCACTCGGTTGGTTTGGAACAATTATTTTGTTAGGTTCCCGTGCATAGCGTCGGAGTGCTATGTCCCTTCCCTTTTGCGTTAAGTCGGCCATTTGGTCTATAAAAGTATAGACTCGAGGGGATCCCCCAGAGATATATGAATCCATTGTAAGGGGTTTCCCTCTTGAACTAGGGCCACCATGAGGATGGTGGGATTAGGCAGAATCCACAATTTCAAGTCTTTCGATGTAGAGTATCTAGCAAGCTGAGCCTGGTTGAGAGAATTTTGAACCTCTTGTAAGAGCTGTTTATGTGCAACTGAAAGTGAGATTTTTATCATGAGGCAGGCTGTCGCTTAATAGGTTAAAAAGAGACAACAGCTGGCCTGTTGAAATAAGAGTCCAGGGCCGTAGCCAATTAATTTCACCTAAAAGGCATTGTAAATCAACCAAAGAACAAGAATCTGGGATACAAAGTTGAGGTTTTAAAGGACTAACGCCTTGCAAGGTTAACTGGGTACCTAAAATTTTAAAAGGCAGAACAACTTGGATTTTATCAGCTGCAACATGCAAGTTACCCTTTGTAAGGCACATTGGTAGGACTTTATATGCCTTGGCTAATTGGGAAGTATTTAGGGCTCCTAAGATAATATCATCCATGTAAATGTACATTTCAACATGGGGGAGCCTTTTGACAGGTTGGAGTAATTCATAAACATAGTTTTGGCAAAAGGATGGATTATTGGCCATACCTTGAGGCAAAACTATCCATTCAAAACGTTTATCTGGCCCCATAAAGTTAGCTGAGGGGACCAAAAAAGCAATTTTTTCATAATCCTGTGGGTTTAAAGGAATGGAAAAGAAGCAGTCCCTAATATCTATAACCATGAGGCATAAGTTATTAGGGATGGCCAGTACCCAAGGCAGTCCCCTTAGGGGGGGTCCCTGTAGCAACATTCTTTCATTAATTTTTCTAGGATCCTGTAACAGTCTCCATTTTCCCGAAGACTTTTTAATGACAAAAATAGGGGTATTCCTGGGGCTAGCGGATGGGTGAATATGTTTTAACTTTAATTGTTCTGCGATAAGTTCCTCAAGTGCTTGCAACTTATTAACTGGGAGAGGCCACTGCTCCACCCAAATTGGGGGTCCTGGTTTCCAGTGGAAGGGAGGGACCCAGGGGGCAGTGGCCTTTAGGACTGGGAGTGCACCTTCCATATTGTAAGTGGCTTTCCCTCCCACATGTTTTGGAATTTTGGCCCCCCTCTATAATTTGGGCAAGAAGGGAGGTTGAACTGCTGCTGGTACTCCTCCTCATCTAAAATGTCATCATAAAATTCTTTATAATCAGTGGTGATATAGGCGTCTGCTTGTCCCAGAATGTCTTGGCCTAGGAGATTTGCATTAAGTCCTGTGGCTATAAGAGATTTGACTTCCCCTCTTGTGCCATCAGCATCTTTTCAGGGGAGCCAGCCAACAGCTTCTTTGGACTGAGTATTTCCTCTGACCCCCATTATTTGTGGTCCTGGGACCATCCACCAGCTATTAGGAACTTCCTCCTCTTTGAGGACCATGCAGTCAGCTCCGGTGTCAATTAGGCATTGGAATTTTTTCCCCCTGATCATTATATCCATTTTAGATCTTAACCCAGGCACAATAGGCACTGTCCAGTTAGCCCTTGCAGGTTTTCGGGCTTTGTTAACTAACTCCTATTAGCTCTGTGGGGGGTCGATGTGAGTTGCATCTGGGTTTAGGTTGACTTAGAGGGTCTCTAACTTGTTGTGGTGGAAANCCACCCATAGGCACCATGTGGCTCGCAGATAATGTTTGCTCCTAAAAATGGGCCCAACATCTCACCTTATTTTCTTTATAAAAAGAACAACTCTGTAATGGGCAGTTGAAGGTGGCTCACCTCTCAACCTCATTGGCTTTTTTGTGACTGACTGTGCCTGTCTTAGGTTGTCGCCCTCTGGGGATCTTACCCATCATTGGCTAGCCAGCCATTTGTGGAGAGCCAGCAGAGCCCATTAAAGATTACTGTAGATTTTTTGAAGGGCCATATTGACCCAAGGGTTTTGTTTTTTTTTTCTTGGGCCACATTTTCTACCACTTGGGTGAGCATAGTTATGGATCCTAGATTTCGTTGAATGAGAGCCATGATTTTAGTAAAAATTAAAGGAGCAAACATTACCACTAAGAGGAGAATTAAGAGAGGGCCCGCTAAGGCAGATATTAAGGTGATAAGCCGGGGAGAACTGTTAAACCAAGATTGAAACCAGCCCTCATTGGCCTCTGTTTCTCTTTTACGTCTTTCCAAGCCCTCTCTAACCTTTGTCATAGATTCTTTTACTATTCTAGAATGATCAGCATAAAAGCAACATTCTTACCTGAGAACTGCACATAAGCCTCCCTGTTGTAAAAAAGGAGGTCTAATCCCCTTCTATTTTGTAATACAACTTCGGAAAGAGAAGTTAATGATTTTTGCAAATGGGTAATTGATGTTTCAAGCCTATCTAGATCTATGTCTATAGCCTCCCTTAAAGCTTGTGTATGGGTGTAAGTATATCCTATTCCAGCAGCCCCTGCCCCAGTGCCTACAATCCCCAATAAAGTACTAATGATAACAGCAGCCCCTAGTGCGCTTTTACTGTGGTGAGGAAAGTTACTTGTCCAATATTGAAACATTTTTCCCCTTTATGCCATAATATTAGGGGAACAATATCTACTGACACACAAGTTTCATGAGATAAGGATTGATTAAGCACACAAGCAGCAAGCCCTGATTAGGTGCATAACCATCGCCCAAGGCTGGGTTTAGCTCAGGTGTTGTTGAGGATAATGGTATTGGAACAAAGGGAGGGGTTGTTTACACCAACACATAATCCTTTTCCCAACATATGTTGTATGGTTAAACCAGGATGGGTTCTGTTGTAATTACTGGCACATCGCGTGCTGTTAGTGGGGAGGATGGTTATGTTACTGAATGCCACAGCCTCAAAATACGGGGGATGAACATCATAACATAACCAACAATCTGTTGTCTATGTTTGTTGCACTGGTAGGCGATTGGTTCCCCATGTGCCAGAGAGCCAGATGGTCCATAGGATGACCAGGTGACACATCATGCTGCTGTTGATGGTGTTAAGGACAAAGGCAATCAGGATTGGAGCGAAACTCTCCCACAAGGATTAAGAGGCAGGTTCACCCGGGTTGTCACAGAAGTCTCCTGAAAGAGAAGAATTTGCCTCAGGGTTGTTATTGTCCCTGGGCTGGATTATTGGTTCAAGATTTTGAGGTACGAATTTAAGGTTTTTGGCCAGTATCCATATGGGGCAGGGTTCATCAAAGGGGAATAAACACCCAAATCCCCTTCCCAAAGTCAGGTCCTCTCCAGTGTCTGGAAATGGGATCTTTCCATCTAACTTGTACCTCGGGCTTTATGCCTTAATTGGACCAGTGCTTTTGAAAAGGTGTCATTAACTCATTTTTGGAAAAATTTAGAATGTTTAATGTAAATAGTGCTAATCTTAATTGTTAGTGGGGGCTGGTGGTACCCCCTTTTTGTTTTTGTAATTGAGTTTTTAAAGTTTGGGCCATGTATAAGGCTGTAGTGACGTTCAAGGATACCGGGAAACCCTCTAGTGCCAAGGCCATTCTAGGATTGTTTCTGTAGATCCATTCTAGGTCACTCAGTCAGTTTGGAACAATTATTTTGTTAGGTTCCTGTGCATAGCATCAGAGTGCTATGTCCCTTCCCTTTTGTGTTAAGTCGGCCATTTGGTCTATAAAAGTATAGACTCGAGGGGATCCCCCAGAGATATATGAATCCATCGAAAGGGGTTTCCCTCTTGAACTAGGGCCACCATGAGGATGGCGGGATTAGGCAGAATCCACAATTTCAAGTCTTTCGATGTAGGGTATCTAGCAAGCTGAGCCTGGTTGAGAGAATTTTGAACCTCTTGTAAGAGATGTTTATGTGCAACTGAAAGAGAGATTTTTATCATGAGGCAGGCTGTCCCTTAATAGGTTAAAAAGAGATAACAGCTGGCCTGTTGAAATAAGTATCCAGGGCCGTAGCCAATTAATTTCACCTGAAAGGCATTGTAAATCAACCAAAGAACAAGAATCTGGGATACAAAGTTGAGGTTTTAAAGGACTAACGCCTTGCAAGGTTAACTGGGTACCTAAAATTCTAAAAGGCAGAACAACTTGGATTTTATCAGCTGCAACATGCAAGTTACCCTTTGTAAGGCACATTGGCAGGACTTTATATGCCTCGCTAATTGGGAAGTATTTAGGGCTCCTAAGATAATATCATCCATGTAAACGTACATTTCAACATGGGGGAGACTTTTGACAGGTTGGAGTAATTCATAAACATAGTTTTGGCAAAAGGATGGATTATTGGCCATACCTTGAGGCAAAACCATCCATTCAAAACATTTATCTGGCCCCATAAAGTTAGTTGAGGGGATCAAAAAAGCAATTTTTTCATAATCCTGTGGGTTTAAAGGAATGGAAAAGAAGCAGTCCCTAATATCTATAACCATGAGGCATAAGTTATTAGGGATGGCCAGTACCCAAGGCAGTCCCCTTAGGGGGGATCCCTGTAGCAGCATTCTTTCATTAATTTTTCTAAGATCCTGTAACACTCTCCATTTTCCTGAAGACTTTTTAATGACAAAAATAGGGGTATTCCTGGGGCTAGTGGATGGGTGAATATGTTTTAATTTTAATTGTTCTGTGATAAGTTCCTCAAATGCTTGCAACTTATTAGCTGGGAGAAGCCACTGCTCCACCCAAATTGGGGGTCCCGGTTTCCAATGGAGGGGAGGGACCCAGGGGGCAGTGGCCTTTAGAATTGGGGGTGCACCTTCCATATCGTAAGTGGCTTTCCCTCCCGCATGTTTTGGAATTCGGGGCCCCCTCTATAATTTGGGCAAGAAGGGAGGTTGAACTGCTGCTGGTACTCCTCCTCATCTAAAATGTCATCATAAAATTCTTTATAATCAGTGGTGATATAGGTGTCTGCTTGTCCCAGAATGTCTTGGCCTAGGAGATTTGCATTAAGTCCTGTGGCTATAAGAGATTTGACTTCCCCTCTTGTGCCATCAGCATCTTTCCAGGGGAGCCAGCCAACAGCTTCTTTGGACTGAGTATTTCCTCTGACCCCCATTATTTGTGGTCCTGGGACCTTCCACCAGCTATTAGGAACTTCCTCCTCTTTGAGGACTATGCAGTCAGCTCTGGTGTCAATTAGGCATTGGAATTTTTTCCCCCTGATCATTATATCCATTTTGGATCTTAACCCAGGCACAATAGGCACTGTCCAGTTAGCCCTTGCAGGTTTTTGGGCTTTGTTAACTAACTCCTATTAGCTCTGTGGGGGGTCGATGTGAGTTGCATCTGGGTTTAGGTTGACTTAGAGGGTCTCTAACTTGTTGTGGTGGAAAATCAGGTCCCCCTTGTGATGACGGGGCTAGGGTCTGTCCCTTTTCTAATTTAAAGGATTGCCATCCTTATCAAATTCAGATTTACAATCTGCCTTCCAGTGGTAGCCCTTTTTCCATCTTGGGCATGGGGTGGTGGGAGTTTTTTGGCCTTTTGGTTTTGAATTATTTTGGGGACAACTATTTTTAAAGTGTCCCTGATCCCCACAGCCAAAGCAATGGCCTGTTTTATTACTAGAGAGGCCATTTCCAGGGGAGGTCACAGTATTAAAGGCCTTAGTCATTGCCTTGGTGAGGGCGTCAGTTTGGGCTTGGAGGGCAGTAGCAATGGTGCGGGCCTGATCGCCTTGGGTCCTTACATCTGTAGGGGCGATAATCCACCTTTCTGTGGAGCGGTCTTTAAACCCATGCAGGCCAATTTGTGATCTGATGTCATTCCCTCCCATACCAGCATTTTAACAAACTGGTCT
>NW_007738256.1:11151-13162 GCF_000696425.1 Galeopterus variegatus | reverse complement strand
GTTTGTGGCCCCCTCCTGTAAGTCTTTAGTGAGAGGAGGGAGGGGAGGGTAAAGGCCCTCCCCTGAGGGCTTATGCTGGGGAAAGTCCTGGTCCTCTTGTGACCCCCCACATTCCTCTGGTGGGTCCATGGAACTATTTTTTGGCTGAAAGGTATCCTGGGCATGACCTTGTGAAGAGATGGTGAGGCTGCCCTTACTACGCTCCCTTTCAAACTTTTCCCATTGCTCTTCTAAGTCCGGGGAGGTAGGGGTATATCTATCACCTTTGTGGCCTTGCGAGAAGCAAAACTTAAGGGCTGAAATAGTAGGGTAAAGCCCTAAAGGTGGGTCCTCCCCACAGTGAACCTCACACTGCCAGGCAAGGGTTTGTATGCGGCCCCACGTGTCCCAAGAAAACAGGTTGGCTGGAACAATCCAGAGAGCCAGGGCTAGAACGGTTACCCAGGTATTGGCAGCCATACTGTCAGAAATCTCAAGTCCTCTATTTTTTAACAAATATTTTAGTGCCTTAAGGGCCGGTTCATCCCTTTTGCCTGTGATATTTCCCATGGTGTTTAGATATATAGAAACAGAAAGAGAAAGCAGCTGAGGGTCATCACCAGAAGAAACTTGACAGGACTGGTGATGGCCAGTATTTTGGGAGAGGGGGATGGCCGGTCCCTCAGCTGGAAGAAGGCAAGGAGGATTTTCACCCGGTCAGGCTTCCACTACTGGAGCAGACTGATATGAGACTTTCAAGGTCTACCAGAGAGTCACCCTGGCCATGACCTGTCTATTGTCCCACACCCGTCTGCTTGTTCACTGAAAGTTACAGACAGAGAGGGAAAGGATAGTGGGAAATAAGAGTGGGAGGAATAAGAAAAGAGTGAAAACCAGTTACCCTATTCACCTGTTGGGAATAATGAGACTCACCTTAAAAACGTCCATTACCCTGAGATGGCGTTTCTCCAGAGGGAAACTCCACACTGAGGCTCGTGGCCACTCGTCGCCTCTCTCTCAAGGCCACACTGTAGGACAGTTCTTCTTATGTGGTGGGTCCCATGTTCGGGTGCCAGCTTCTGCAGGGGCGCGCCTGGGGTCCTCCCGCAGACCCAGAAGGAGAAGGAGCCGACAGGATTACNAAAGGATTGCCATCCTTATCAAATTCAGATTTACAATCTGCCTTCCAGTGGTAGCCCTTTTACCATCTTGGGCATGGGGTGGTGGGAGGTTTTGGGCCTTTTGGTTTTGAATTATTTTGGGGACAGCTATTTTTAAAGTGTCCCTGATCCCCACAGCCAAAGCAATGGCCTGTTTTATTACCAGAGAGGCTATTTCCAGGGGAGGTCACGGTATTAAAGGCCTTAGTCATTGCCTTGGTGAGGGCGTCAGTTTGGGCTTGGAGGGCAGTAGCAATGGTGTGGGCCTGATGGCCTTGGGTCCTTACATCTGTAGGGGTGATAATCCACCTTTCTGTGGAGTGGTCTTTAAACCCGTACAGGCCAATTTGTGATCTGATGTCATTCCCTCCCATACCAGCATTTTAACAAACTGGTCTCTTAGGGGCCCTGGGGGGAATTTCCTTTGTATGCTTTTTTCTACCCTATCCATGAAGGAAGGGGGGGTCCTCATTGTTTTTCTCGGTGATGCCTGATGCGGGGGGCTCTGTAGGGCCCTCCACAAGTTTTTTCCAAGCCACTAAGCAGATGGCCCTAACCTGGTCTTGATATGGAGCGGGGATAGCAGCTTGCTGAATTCCTGTGCTGTACTGGTCTGCCGTTCCAGATAGCATCCCAGAGGTTATTGGGATAACTGGGTTAGTGGCCTGGTTCCTCTCTGCCTGAGCATGGCATTCTTCTTTTTAAAAGGCACAAAATTTAATGAATTGGGGACCTGAAAGTACTGCCCTACACAGCATTTTCCAATCCTGGGTGGTGCAGGGTTGGTGTGCTAATCCCTGGTACCAGGGCGCTGACCTGTTACCCCCAAGGTTGACATTGACAGGAAAAGCCTGGGGTTGGTAAGGAAAGGG
>NW_007738256.1:8196-9306 GCF_000696425.1 Galeopterus variegatus | reverse complement strand
CATCTTCATCCTCCACCCATAGGCACCATGTGGCTCACAGATAATGTTTGCTCCTAAAAATTGGCCCAAAGAAATTCCTGGGAGTGGTCTGCTTGGATAAGATGAGGGTCATCCCAGAAGCTATTCAGATAATGAATTGGTACCAATAACACTTCTGTCTTTTTGCCCATAGTGTTCTGGCTGCAGGCACTGCACAAGAGTCATATGATCAATGTGTTTGCCTACTGAAATGTGCATTGAACTGCCCATCAGCATGACTGCAGAATTCCCATGAAGGATCACACTAATGGTGACTACTAACTGGACATATGCAGCTAATTGTTAAAAGGACAGAACTACAAGCCTTAAGGCATATTGAATGAACAATAGATCATGTAAATGTAAGAGTCATTTATCCTCTCTAAGGGAACATTGCTGAAGATTCTGAATGTGCAGATTGTACAGTGAGGGACCCTGAAGGGGTGGATTGTTGTGAAAGTTGAATAATTTAATCAGCCCCCCCACCTGCCCATAAGGTTGGGGGTAGTGCTGAACATTCTTTGTAAGCATATTGTGTGTGGGTGGGTGGAGTTAGTGCACATGTCGGTAACATGACTTGGCTGACTTGGCTGGCAACTGCCTCAGGCATCCATCCCAGTGCAGCCATGCTCTCGAACCTATGATTCCAAGGACGTTTTGGCTGGTTACGTAGCTCACAGACCTGTGTGTGAGGGGTCTGGGGACCCAGCCTGGCATCTGAATGGTTTTTGACCCAGTCTGGACAACAGGCTTGAGGGGTCTGTGAGCTCTAGACCCAGCCCTAGCTAGACAATTGGCTCAGGCAGTACAGGATTATGGGCAGGTAAAACAGCACAACACCTACAGATATGTACAATCAATTTTTTCATAACCCTTCAGAATAGTCCAGTTATTCAGATAAATATACCATGCACATTATAATGCTTCTTATTACAAAATCTTAAAAATAATAAAACAGAATACATGCCATTTTACCTTTACTCAACAAGTTCTTCTATATTTTAACAGTAAAGCATCCATGATTTTTCATAGTAAAGATTCAGAAAACAACTCTTATGAGACTAAGATAAAGCTCTATGAAAAGGTGGAAGC
>NW_007738256.1:5860-6903 GCF_000696425.1 Galeopterus variegatus | reverse complement strand
CTTGAGTCTGTGTGTTTGTTGTCCCAGCATTCAACAGATCCTTTGGGTCTGTATGTTTGCTTCCGCTCCATCACCGACGCTGCCCTTCCTCCCTTTTGGGGGATCCCCTACCAGTGGGGACCTTCACAATCTCTGTGCTGGGGCTGGTCCCCGGCAGGGGAAGTTACTGAATATTGTAATTTTCCATGAATATAAGATCTCTCTAAATTGTTGCTATGAGGTTTAGATGAGATGACATATAGAAATCGTGTAAAATCATTCCTAGGGCTTAAGAGGTACACAGTAAACACTGTATCTTAGTTGAATTCTGCAGTGGATTGAATTATGTCGCCCAAAACTCATTGAAGCTTTAATTGTGTCTTCCAAGTTTTAAGTATTAGAAACTTAGGACCCCACTGTGACTATTAAAAGGGTGGGAAATCCTACAATAATAATTGAAAGGTGAGGCCTGGAAGAGATGATTAGATTGTAGGATATGCCATAGTGATTGGACTAAAAATGGTGGTCAGGGGTGTGGTTCTGCAGACTTTAAGAGAGAGGAGATCTTTTTTCTCTCTATCTCTGCTGTCTCTCTGCTCTGCCACTTTTGCAATTTGTTACCCTGCCATCATTGAAGTCACCACCAAAGAAAGCCTTCACCAGAGGTGTTCCCTGGACTTTGGATTTCCTAACCTCTGAAACTGTAAGCAATAAATTTCATTTTCTTTGTAAATTACCCAGTTCCATATATTTTGCTATTAGCAACAGAAACAGACTAATACAAATTCCTTTCTGAGAGTTGCTCAAATTAAAATAGCTAGAAATAGGGGCCCTAACATTGGCTGGGGATATATGGACAGATTTCCTGGGAATATAATAATTAAGTAACACACACACACACACACACACACACACACAATTTGTTGAATTTAGTTACATTGATTTTATGGCTTATAAATATATATATATATATATATATGTGTGTGTGTGTGTGTGTGTGTGTGTATATTTAATATTTATATATTTATATACATTTTATTTCATATTTTATTAATATATATATA
>NW_007738256.1:0-5690 GCF_000696425.1 Galeopterus variegatus | reverse complement strand
GCTTGAATTGTGTCCCCCAAGTTTATGTATTAGAATCTTAGCCCTCACTGTAACTGTTAAGGGAGTAGGAAATCCAATTATGGTAATTGAAAGGTGGAGCCTTAAATAGATGATTGGATTGTAAGACAATGCCATAGTGAATGTATTAAAAATGTTAATCAAGGATGTGGCTCTGGGGCCTTAAAAGAAGAGGAGAGTCTTTCTGCTCTCTTTCTGCTCTCTTCTTCCACTATGTTGCAGTGTCAGACCCCTGGGTGCAGTGTGAGACCCCTGGTTCACTTTCACCACCACCAGATGGACTTTGGATTTCCCAGTCTCAGAAACTGTAAACAATAAATTTTGTTTTTTTCTTTATAAATTACCCAGTTCCTAGTATTCTGTTACAGCAACACAAAACGGACTAATACAGAAAATTGGTACCAGAAGTGGGGTGTTGCTTATAACAAATACTTGAAAATGTGGAAGCAGCTTCGGAACTGGGTGTTATGAAAAGGTTGGAGGAGTTTGGAGGACTCAGAAGAAGACAAGGGAAAGTTTGAAAGTTTCAGAGACTGGTTAAATGGTGGTGAACAGAATGCTTATGGAAATATGGACTGTAATCATCCTTCTAAGTTATGGAAATATGGACTGTAATCATCCTTCTAAGTAATTCTCAGATAGAATTAAGAAGGAGTTTATCAGAAATTGAGGTAAAGTTTCCTTGCAATGAACTGGCAAGGAATTTGGCTGCATTGTGCATGCCCTAGAACTTTGTGGAAGTTGGAACTTAGAAGCTGTGAACTAAAGTATATGGTGGAAGAAATTTCCAAGCAGCAAAGCATTAAGGAAGCTTCATGGCTACTTGCAACAGCCTACTCTGAGTTATGTTGGTAAAGGTATGACATAAAGCCAGAATTTAAAAGAGAATCAGAGCATAAAGATTTGAAAAATTTGCAGCCTGGCCATGTGGTAGAGAAGCAGAGAGAGCAGAGAGAGGAAAGACAGACTCTCCTTTTCTTTTAAAAAGTGTAAAAATTTAGAAAATTTTCAGACCAGCCATGTAGTAGAGAAGCAGAGAGCATTTTCAGAAGAAAAATCCACTGGGACTAAGAAGATTAGTACAAAAGAAAGGGATTATCAAGAGAAAAAGGAAAAGGCCCTGAAGACATTGCAGAAGCCTCTGGGGCCAACCGTTCCATTTCAGGCACAAAAACCTAGGAAGATAGAATGGTCTTGGGGAACAGGCCTGAGGCACACTGCACAGGCTCGCTGCCCAAGTCCACCTTGGGAAGCTGCTTCCAGCACCAGCACCCCAGCTGCTTTGGCTGCTCCAGCCGTGGCTAAATTGGCCCCAGGTATGACTGGACCCACAGATTTGGAACTACAAGCAGGAAGCGTTGGCAGCATCCACATGGTGTTAGGTCTGCAGGCTCAAAGAATGCCAGAGTTGGGAAGACTTGGCAGCCTCCACTCCAATTTCAGAGGATGTATGGAAAAGTCTGGGGCCCAGGAAGAGATCTACCACAGTGGTGGAGTCACCATAGTCTGCTAGACCAATGCTAAGTGGAAACATGGGGTGAGAGTTGCAGCAGAGAAACCCCATCAATGACACGTCTAGTGGAGCCATGCGAGCAGGACCTCCATGGAGACCCCAGACCTGTGGAACTACCAGTGTGCAATGCCAGCCTATTAGAAATAAAACATCACCTGAGACCAGGGAAGCCATAGGAGCAGAGTTGCCCAAGGACTTGGGGACCCAACCCCACACCAGCATGCAGAGGACATTGAACATGGAGATGGGTTACAAGATTTATTAGCTTTGAGAATTAATGCCTGCCCTGCTGGGCTTTGGACTTGTTTAGGACCTTCTTCCCCTTTCTTTTGGCCTATTTTTCCCATTTGGAATGGGAATACATACACTATGTTTGTCCCACCATTGTATCTTGGAAGTAGATAATCTGTATTGATTTCACAGATGGGACTTTGAACTTGGGACTTTGGAGCTGAAACAAGTTAAGACTTTGGGGATAAAGTGAATGTATTTGCATGTTAAAAAGATATGAGTTTTGTGGGGCTAGGGGTGGAATGTAGTGGACTGAATTATTTCCCCCCAAAAAACTCACTGAAGCTTGAATTGTGTCCCCCAAGTTTATGTATTATAATCTTATCCCTCACTGTGACTGTTAAGAGGGTGGGAAATCCTATTATGGTAATTGAAAGGTAGAGCCTTAAATAAGTGATTGGATTGTAGGACGATGCCATAGTGAATTGATTCAAAATGTTGGTCAAGGGCATGATTCTGGGAGCCTTAAAAGAAGAAGAGAGTCTGTCTTCTCTCTCTCTGCTTCCACCATCTTGCAATGTGAGACCCCTGGGTCACTGTCACCACCACCAGATGGACTTTGGACTTCCCAACCTCAGAAATTGTAAGCAATAAATTTCACTTTTTTTTTTAGAAATTACCTAGTTCCCAGTATTCTGTTACAGCAACGCAAAGTGGATTAATACACCACGTGACTATAACATCCACAAGGGCCGAAAACTGGGTATGCTTTTTTTATTAAAAGATGATAGCTTAATTTACCTTAAGTCAATAATAGTAAATATTCACTTTAACCAACATCTTTTCAAAAAGGCATGAAAATTTAAATCAACCTTAAACTCGTTGAATGATTTTGGAAAAAAAAAAAAAAAATACATACCACTATTCATAATGACCTGAATTCTGAACTCATATTTCAGTAAAGTAATCATATCTTTCAAACAACATATTTTTAAAATGTCCATATTTTACCTCCCTAATTATATGTAACCTGGATAAACTGTGTTTAAAATTATTTCTCAGTAAATTTATGTGATCAACTTTTTACATATGTGGCTGTTTGCATGTTTTATGTTATTCTGACAGAAAAAAATCTCAAACACTATAAAATGAAACATGTATTTTTCAAATGGAAATGATAAAAGTGCATATAGTAAAACTTTATTTAACAGTTGTGAATTGAATTTTTTCTCAGCCTCTTCATGACAAGAATTTCTGCTTGCTTGTTTGTCTGAAATTGTTGAATATATAAAATTCTCTTAGCCACAATAACTCTTCTGTTTGTAGTAACATCAATGTATTTTCCCATTTCTCATAAACTGACAAAAATATAAGTTCTGGCTTAGTTACAGTTTAATAAATGTTAATTTTTTAATAAGTATGATATGGCTACTAAGTAAGGTTTTGCCTATTCTTTCTCATTCCTATTTCATAAGCAATCTGGAGCAAGATGGTCGTGAGTCATGAGAAAGAGAAAGAACGTGAGCAAAGAAAGATTTTTCAGCCTCATGGAGGTCAATAACCTTAGGAGAGATTGGTGGTTGAGTTGAAGTGTAGTAGCTTTCAAGACAGTATAGGATCAAAACTTTTATTTAGTTGGATTAAACTTCTAATCCCTGAAAACATAAAGTGATTATTCTATTAGCTGGGAGAGATAAGAAAAGCTGTATATCTGTCCAGGTGATCATCCAGAAGTAGGAAAATAAATCTATTTAGTGATTCTTCTCTGCTGCTTTGTGTTGCTTTCTGTTGCTTCGTGCCCCATGGATTTGTTACCCCCACTTCTCCTAAGTGATGGAGATGCAAAGGATTACTCAAA
Organism: Galeopterus variegatus; assembly: GCF_000696425.1. NCBI lineage: Eukaryota > Metazoa > Chordata > Mammalia > Dermoptera > Cynocephalidae > Galeopterus > Galeopterus variegatus. The sequence continues at coordinate 2,070 of NW_007738256.1, read as the reverse complement.
GATCATCTCTTTTAAGCAGTTAGAAGCCCCAAAGTGGTTAACTTCCCTGGGGCACTCAAGCAAGAGGCATCTACTCCTTGGAAAAATTAACACCAAATTGGGGTTCTCTTCCTGCATTTATTTTCCATACCAGGAAGTTACAGGAAGAGAACAAAGGTGGGGTTATAGTTTAACAATATAGGCCAGTAATTTTCAGTGAAACAAGCCAGATGACATTCCAGTAAGGCTATCAACAAATGCTTTGATCTTAGCAAACATTCCTTCTTAGAGCAATTTCTCAGTATCTTTACATAACAATCAGTAACTAGTCTGTCTTTGAGCCAGCAACCTGCTGTGCCACAAATCTTTATCTCACACCAGAGACTTATAGCCTGAGAAAAATTTCCTGTCCTTGCAAGGTCAATATTTGAAACTACATGACTTTGGAAAACCAGGCCATGTGAAGTACACATGCTTTTTAGTATATTCCACATCTCCCTCATTTTATTTATTTTTAAAAAAGCAAAAGCTATAGATCAGGTTGGCACAGTTAAGACAAAAAGCATTTTGTTAAAGCAAAGTTAGTATCATTTAGCATGACAAGTTCTTTTAATTTCCTTCAGGTGAGGACTGATGATGTTATCATCTTTCAGGGTGGCTGCAGTGGCATCACTCCAGGTGCTGTGAATTGGGTGTAGTTAACAGTTGTTGAAACTTCGGGAAAGAGATTCTGCCCCATATAATAGTTGATTCCATGTCCAGAGAGTTTGCTAATGTTAAAACTATCCCAGTCATTACTGCTTTCAGAGCATCTAGTCTTTTGTCAAATCTTTGATCAATTACAAGTTTTTTTTGTTTATGAATAGGATGTCTCATCCAAGTTTCCCTCTTTAAGGCCAGGAAAATTTAGAGAACTGCTTTTGCAGAGAAGACGTTATTTCCCCCTTTATGATCAAGGCATACCACATAAAAGCATTGATGATCAATATTTTGATTGAAAAGTTCTTACTTTTCTTTGTATAAATCTCTCAGTGTTGGGAAAGCTTTTTCTCAGGTGATGATAGAAAGAAGCATCTCAGCTCACTCTCTTTTAGTGATCTGCCCCAGGTTTCTGCGAAGACTATTTCCCAGATGAAGATCTGTCTGTCCCACATCGGGGGGGGGGAGATGAACAGCAGGATGAAGCAGCAGTTTGGCCAAATTTAAGGCAACATAAAAGAGAGTTCAGAGCTTGGAAATGAGCCATACTATATTATATCCAAAGTTTTAAATTATATCCTGTTATAAAGAGAGAGAGTTAATTCATTGAACTTATAAAAATAGCCACATTGCCATAATGATCATAAGGATACTTAAAGTTATTAAATTTGGGGGGGNATTATTTACAAGCACTGGAGTCACTTGCAACAGGAGTAAACAGACTTGATGATGACTTTCCGTTCACTGTACTGGAGGAAAAGCTATTTTCTCATTAGGTTTTCCCTGGAGAATAAAAGAAGGCTTTGCCTCATGAAAATTCCCTGCTTGCTCCCTCGTTCCCTTTCTTTCACCATAGAGTTGAAAATACAAGTGTTTTTTTTTGTTGTTGTTGTTTGTTTTATATTTAGGTTACTTCTAAATATAATGAAAAAACAATTGCAAAGGACTCTAAGCCCAGCTGTCTGTTAAACGAATCTGACTATGGTCTCACTATTGGAACATCACTAAGAAAGGTCCAGATGGGCTCTGGATCTGAAAGTAAATGTTAGATAAATGTGTAAATTTTTCTGACATTGTTAATGAGTCATTGGGGGGCTGCTGATTGACTGGAATGCTAAAAAGCTAAAGAAAAAAAATTCTGAAATCATCTTGAGCATCATTACAATGAGGCATTTTCATCCCAGGTATGAATGATTATGAGGGACAGGTCTCTATTTATTTAGTTTTTAATGATCTGTGAAAATATTATTGAGAATTTATAGTTATTTATACAATACAACTTTCTTGTTATTGCATCTTAAATAGATGTTCTAGTGGAAAATTCATGGGTTCAGGGGAAGTTACTGAATATTGTAATTTTCCATGAATATAAGATCTCTCTAAATTGTTGCT
>NW_007738255.1:43282-45695 GCF_000696425.1 Galeopterus variegatus | reverse complement strand
TTCACACTCTGTGTCCACTAGATGGGGCTATTGAGCCTTGCATAGGGTTCCCGCAGGGTGTTTAATTGTTGTTCTTTCTTTCTTTCTTTCTTTATTTCTGAGACTCCGCCTCCTTTTGCTGGACCCCTCCCCACTCTGTGTGCTCAGAACAGGGCTGAGGCATGTCTTCTACAAACCTTGTCTTTTAGTTGAGTCATCAAAGTTGTGCCCTACCCTGCCCTGCCCAGCAGGTGTCCAGTCTCTCCCACTGCCTCCCACTGCCAGGAGTGAACTCCTCAGGGGAGGGTCCCTCAGCACACAGCTCCTCTTTGACTCCCCCCAGCACAGGTCGGCCCTCCGGGAGAGCTCACTATTAGCTTCAATGTAGCTCGAGAGCACTCCGGGCTCCCCTCTCCCCACCNTTCTCAGGATCGCGCTGTCTCCTGGCACGGCCGCTCCAGACCCGTCGCCATCTTAGAATATGTTTCTTCTCTTTCATTTGTTTATTTATTAAATCATTTATTTACATCAATGTGGCCTCAAGGATACTTCTTTTTTTACTTTGGATTATAATTCAATGCAGCCTTTAAAAATTTAATTGCCCAAATTGTTCTAGCTCTGGCCATTGTGAGCCCTTTTAGCTCAGTCTTGTGTTTCTTTGACACACTCCCATAATTTTGATGGTGGGTTTTTAACCCTTTTTGAGCACTTCCTTACTTTCTGGCACTACAAGATGCTACGGGCTCATCTTAGATATTTTCTGCCCCTGTCTTAGAATAAGCCATTCCTCCATGGAGTCCCACCACAAGATTTTAATAAATATATTTGAGTGTGTCTATTTTGGGAACACAACATCTAAAGTTCAGGGCCCAGGAGATGGGTGTCTCTCGCTCAGGTGTAAAAGCAATACTGTCACACTCTCTACATCACGGAGTTGAAGTGGCAATTAAATTAATGTGTAAAATGTACTTGGAATAGTTCCTGGCACATAGTAAAAGCTCAACAAATGTTAGCTGTTCTCATAACTGCATACAATAGAAACTTCCCAAATTATCCATGGAATGCTGCTTGTTAGCAGCAACAATAGCAGGAGAACTAGGGGCCAGTATTTGAGTTACACTCTACACTGTAGACTCATCCAGAGGTTACTTACATCCAGAGATGATTTCTATGGTTCACTCTCTGGAACCAGGCTTTTCAGCCTTGACCCACATGGGCTGCCCTGTAAGTAAAGGCACACTTTCTGTTAACCTGTCCCATCCGCAATGGATCAGCCAGTGCCTTTTGCTTTAACTTTCCTTACATCTGAACGTCTAACGTACCGTCATCCTCTACTTGACTCGCATTGCTGTTGTTTTACTTGCCTCTTTTGTATACACTGGTTACTTCTGGTGGCTTGATGCTGACCCTTACCACTGTTCAACCGCTGCTTTCTGGCTATAAGAACTCCTCTTGTTTAGGAAGGAAGAAAACTCCTTGCTGGAAGCTGAGGCAAAACACTCCAGGATGTGACAGTTCCTAAGGCTTGCTGAAGCCACTTGAAGTCCCATCTCAGTACTTTTGCATTTAACATCTTACTGCCCTACTTAGGCATGATTTTTTTTTTTTAAATATTATGCTGTTGTCAGAATGTAAATATTTTGGACGAGTTACAGTCAGTTGGGTAAATAAGACAAACACACGAAACTGTAGTATAAAGCATTATAAAGTAGCTCTCAAGTTACTGTGGAGGAAGGAAATTCTGTAGGAGGTTGGGAAGGAGAGGGGAAAGGAGGAACACAGTAGACACTCTCTGAACCAGTAGAGCTGCAGAGCTGTTGAGTGAGGGGACACTGGGACCAGAGGGTCTGTGCTCAGATCCTACCTCTGCCACTTGTAACCCATGTGACTTTAGACAAGTCATTTAACCTCTCTTCACTTCAGTTCCCTCATCTGGGGATATTACACCTACTTCAGAGAACTGTTCTGAAGATAAAATGAGGGAATATGTGCAAAGCACTTAGAACAGGGACTGGCACCTATCAAGGGCCATATGAAGTCCATGCTGTTCTTAGGAGATGCCATGCACCATGCCAGCGACTTTCATAGGATATCTCATTTTGCCTTTTACGCAACCCTGTCAGGGTTACTTAGTCCACATGTTAAAAACAGACTCAGATAAGGAGAGGCTGAGAATTAAGGATGCTTATGTATCGGTAGGAATGAACTTGGCATATATGAAGACAAGGAGTCCCATTTGAGCAGGCAAAGAGACAATATTAGGTAGCCAGGAACTAGAATGTGCTGAAGTTGTTGGATTGAAGACTGAAGGCAAATCCCAAATAATGAAATGCAGTGAGCAAAGACTGCCTGGGGCTGTGGTCCCCATCTTCCACCTACTGCGTGACCTTGGGCATGTGGCTTACATACTCTGAGCCTCAATTTCCTCATCTGT
>NW_007738255.1:40763-42303 GCF_000696425.1 Galeopterus variegatus | reverse complement strand
ACCTACTGCGTGACCTTGGGCATGTGGCTTACATACTCTGAGCCTCAATTTCCTCATCTGTAAAGTGGAGATAACCAGATCTACCTCCTGCGGTTATATATATATTTCCAACTTATAATTAAGTTTATTTATTTATTTATTTATTTATTTATATGTTTTTGTTTATATGTTATATGTTTTGGCTATACAGATTTGTGGGGTACAGAGTTGAGTATCAAGACCTGTGCACACTGTGTGATGATCAAGTCAGGATAATTAGCATATTCATCACTACAAAATGTAATCATTTTGTGTGTGTGTGTTGAGGACATTCAATCTCCTCTCTTCTAGTCATTTGATAACATGCAGTAAATTATTGTTAATCACAGGTGCCCAGCTCGACTGTACATCAATAGAGCTTATTTTTCTTAACTAGCTCTTTTGTGTCCATGAACCCATTTCTTGGTCTCCCTTTTTCCCCTCACTCTTTCCTCCTAGAGATATTATTTGTTCAAAAGCACATACATGTAAAAAGCATTTATCTTTATACACATAAACAGCATGCATCTGTTTTATTCTGCTCTTCTTCAGTTCTAAGTCACTGTCATTTTTAGCGGCCACTATCAATTTAATAGCAGGTCTTCAGAGGCTAGAGAAATTCTGCCACTTTAAATATAAATGTTAAATAGCAAATGAATCCTCAGTACAGAAACAGTCAAGTATGAAATGAAAGTCCTTCTTGGGACAGAGAAACAAAGCAGCAGAATCTCATTAAGCATCTCCCCCTCTCTCCTCCATCTCTTTGCTAAACTCTTCTTCTAAATTACAGACCTACTCTTTGGGACTTAACCTACAGCCCTGGGCTTACCCGACTCTGCCTGTGGTGGCCCCAAAGGCAAGGCCTGCAGGAGGGAGTGGAGTCTAAGAACGGGACTTCGGTGGACTTTCAGCTCAAGGGAGGTAGAAACTGCCTTAGGGGGTGTACAAATTCCTCAGCTTTGAAGAACTTCAGAGTTAGACATCATTAAATCATTAAACAGGGCACCTAAGGGGAGTTAATATGCAGAAAAAGAAAAGCTAATTTGGGCTCTCAGGTGAATAACTCAGAATTGCCCACTTAAACTCTGAACCCTTTAATTCATATAAATACATTCTGGATTCTGGAGAAGACTTTTTCCCTTTCTCCTTCAAACTTTGGGCCTCTCTGATACCCAGGGGAGAGGGTTGTGGTGGCGTCTGTAGAGTGGGTCACACCACCCATGATCTCTGCAGGACAAAGATGAGGACAAGTGGGCGCTCTCGATGAGAGCGCAAATTATCAGCTACTGCGTGGAGCTCCTCACTAGCTTCTGATTTTAATGGATTTAATCCTACCAGGACATCCTGAGATAAGATTAGATTGGTGGTTTTCAACAGGACATGATTTTATCCTCCTGGTCCATCCCAGGGGACATTCAGCAAAGGTTGGGGACAGTATTGGTTGTTTCAACTTGGGGGGTGCTACTGGTATCTGGTAGGTAGAGGCCAGGAGTACGGAGGATGACCCTACCCCACCCCCCCA
>NW_007738255.1:22098-40729 GCF_000696425.1 Galeopterus variegatus | reverse complement strand
GGAGTACGGAGGATGACCCTACCCCACCCCCCCACCCCCACTGCAGCAGAGTATTATCTGGCCCTAAATGTCAACAGTGGAACAAGAAACCCTGGATTAGACCAACAAAAGGTAAGCTCTCATCAGGCCACTCTTCCTGAATGCAGAGGGACACTGAATGTCCCCAAACCCTTTGCCTCCATTTTCTAGCCATGACAAAATGTGGTGAAATAGGGGGCAGGCCCGGTGGTGCACTGCTACAGTGCACCACTTGGGAGCCTGGCAGCGCTCCCGCCGAGGGTTCGGATCCCACGTACAGACCGACCACTCACTGGCTGAGCAGGTGCGGGCGCAACACCGAGGGTTGCGATCCTGTTGCCGGACACGGAAAAAGACAAAAAGGAAAAAAAAATGTGGTGAAATAGTACCTGGGTTCTGGAGTCAGAATACCTTGCCTTGAAACTCAGTCAGTTCACCTTTCTAAGCCTCAGTTTTCTTATCTGTAATATGGGGGCAATAGTCATAATAGTCATCCTTGGGCTACTGTGTGCAATTTAATCTTTATGGAGCAAGCACTCAATAAATGTGATCTGTTATTCCTGTTCCAGGATTGAAGCATTCTTGTTTAGAAAAAGCTTTACTTCCCAAATTGACATTACATTTTTTTCCAGGTCACGAACTTCCAAACCCTAGGCTCCTTTCTTCTCCATCACTGACCTGGTGGCCTTTCCTCGGCCTCATTTTCCTTCACTGCCATTGTTGCAGTAGACAGGGTCTCCAGCTTCCCCATTTAAATCGGAATCTCTGCCAGAGTGAGCTATTGGAAGTGACAACCTAACCTGGTTACTCTCCTGCTGAGTCTTGCCACAGGGCCCCTGTGCCTGCAGAATAAAATTCGTATTTCTCATCATGCCCTCAAGGACCTGTACCCTAAACTCTTACTATTTGCTTTGTTCCACCTTTGGCTATACCCTCTTTATACTAGTTCCCTAATATATTGGCCCTTGTCTTTCTTTTAAATATTTGTTTATGATATTTTCTCTATCTAGTGCCCACAGTTTTTTAAGTTGTTCTAGCAAATTTTTGTTTCCCAAGATTCAGGCCAAGGGCCAGTCAGCTGAGAAATTTTCTCTAAAGCCCAGGGGTTTAGGTCTTCTTTACTTGCATGCCAATGGCACACAAGTGGGCATGCTGTTAGCTCATCAAATTTGTTTATAGCATTGGGCTTTTGGGAAAATATTTGTTTCACCTCCTGATTGTTTCAGAAAAACATTCTCTTAGAAAGAAACCATTGGACCCAGACTCTTCTATCCTTTCAATTTTATCAGAGGCCTGTTATAGCTATGGTATTTCTTAAATCTCCAGTCTTATTGTCCTGGGGTTAAGAAACCAAACCTGCCTCTGCTCCTTCCCAGCTCTGTGGCCTTGAGTGAGTTACTTAACCTCTCTGAGCCTCCACTACTTTACTGTAAAACAAGAGTAGAAAATCAGTGTCATAGGTTTCTTTGTGCAGATTAAATGAGACAATTCACATAAGGAATTTGCCACAGTGCCTGGCACTAGTGCTATTTTTATGGTTTCTTCAGCCTTGAAGGGAAAAAAAAAAAAAACAGAAACCTCAGTACTGTGAGCAGTAAACCAGGCATGAGCATTGAGTTCGGTCATTCATCTGGGAGACAGGTCATTAAGGAGATCTGGTGGCAGGATCTCAAAAATTAACTTCGGTGGGGTCATGGCCGGCTGGATTAGCTAAGCTGGTCATGAAGTGTATGTGAGTGTGAGTGTGTGTGTGTGTGTGTGTGTGTGTGTGTGTGAGAGTGTGTTTGTGCACACACCAGGGTGGGTGATGAGGGATGATGAGGGCTCAGTACAGAGTAGTGTCATTCAGATTCAGAAATAGGATTCAGCCGCTGGCTTCTTCTCTGACAACTGGGAAAAGCTCTGAACCCATCAGAGCCAGGATAGGGGTCTAAAAGGTAAGGAGGTGACAATGGGGGAGCTCCCTGCCCTGGGTTGGGTCAAGCTTGAGCCTGTCCAGGAGGTCCCTGGAAGGCCTGTAAGTAGCAGAGAAGCATTAGAGCCTTCCTGTGACAGGCCCTGGGAAGCAAAGGAAAATAAGCCTGGTCTAACTTAATCACCCTGATCCATAAAAAATTTGCCCCAAGAAAGGCAATGGACCTGGAGGAATGGTTTCTGTTTGTCAAGATCTCAGCTGAAGACTATCCTGACCTACTCAGACCATCAGGGCCTTAATGCCCCAGGAACGAAAGAGTGCGGTGAATGGGCTGGCCATTCTGCTTCTGTCCTGAGCTTAGCCTCTGCTTAGCCCTGCATCCTTGGGGAGAGTCCCTTCCCCTCTCTGGGCTCCATGTCTCCGTCTCTACAGTGAGGCCATGACTTTGCCAGTCTATGGATCTGATTCTGAATGTTTCCATGTTTGCCCTGCAAGGGCTGGGGCAGAATCCACATCATGCCAGCCTTGTCAAGTCAGGGCCTCTCTCTCCTTATCTCTACAGTGAGGCCATGACTTTGCCAGTCTATGGATCTGATTCTGAATGTTTCCATGTTTGCCCAGCAAGGGCTGGGGCAGAATCCACATCATGCCAGCCTTGTCAAGTCAGGGCCTCTCTCTCCTTGTCAAGTCAACCCTCCTGGGTTGTAGCTCTGGCCCCCACTTCCTGAACTCTTTGTTCTCTAAGGAAGCCAGACAAAGCCCGGACTCACCAGCTTCTGCCCCCTCACTCTCCTTGTTCCCTGTAAACCTGCCTCTGGTTGGTTTCAGGAATCCATTGACTTAGTGTACACAAACACACAGATATTGGGGTCAGGTGTGCAGAGTTCCTACAGGGGTGTCGTTGGACAGAGAATTTAGTTTCTCTAAAGTTCAGTATCTTCAGTATCAGGAGGGGATGATGACAGCCTTCCCTTCATAAGGTGGATGCGATAATTACAGGTGAGAATGCGGGTGAAAAAGCTTAACTTAACTCAGTACCTGGCCCATTGTAGCTATTAGGGAACGAGTTGTTAAATAAATAACTGTGTCTGGGGCTAGCCCTTTTCAGAATTGCTGTCACTATGTACTCGAATGCCAGCTCACCTCTGGGAGTATGGACTAAGCTGCCAGTGGTCCTGGGCAGCAGGAAGGCTACAGCATCGTTCTTGCAGCTCCAGGGAGAAGAGATTTCCCTACCTCCTCCACATCCAAGTGTGTGGAACCTCATCTGGTCATTTTGCCAGCTTCCAGAACACATTCATCTGAGTCCCCTTGAAGTCCCAGGGAGCATGTAATCCTGCAGGGCATGGAGACTGTGACAGAGGACCTGGGGTCCGCTCTGTTCCTGGCTCTATGACAGTGCTCCACATCCTAGTGAGCCCATTGAGCATGTCTGGCGCAGCAAGTTGAGAAGAGGGCAGTGGTGGGGACCCCGTGCACAGGCGGACTGCGATGGAAAGCAGGCATGCTCCCACACCCAAGAGGGCGAGTAACAGAATGGAGTAACAGGTGGGCCTGTCATCAAAACACTAATGCTACTGGGTCACTTTGGGTTCTTGGAGAAACAGACACCAAGAGAGGACTAGGCATGCAAAAGATGTACTGGGGAGAAAACTTCTGTGCAGGAGAAGAGGGGGAAAGTGAAACTAGGCACAGGAAGTCATCAGACCATGATGCAGGTCTGACATCTAAGAAAGGAGAAAGGGAGAGAAGGATTGGGTAGGAGGAGCTTCAGACTGTAGCATGGTTGTGATCAAGTTCTGGCCAGGGCGATGGAGTTTCAGCACCAAAGTTGCCTGTTAGAGGCATCCTAGGTAGGCAGCAATGGCCCTATTCTGATGCTCCCTGCCATGCTCGGTCGCTGGCTAGGAGCAGTCAGGGGAAGCATGGCCTGACTTTATTGGTCCAGTGGTGGATTCAAAGGCATGGCAGCTGGAGCCTGTCAATCACCCTCACTCCCTGCAGCAGGCTCCCTTAAAGGGGGATCTGAGCAGGACAGTTGTGTAGCTGCCACAGCTGAAATGCTTTCCTCCTGGAAGCCTTGGTCTTGAATGTGTCTGTGACAGGGCTGATGGTCTCACTTTCCAACACACACACACATACACATTAACTCACTAAATGAGTATACTTTTACTCACTAGATCCATGAGTATATGGACAAGCATAAATAATACACATACAGATTCATTTACATGTAGTATATTATGGAACACGTACTGAACTAGATTCCAGTCTAAAGTCTGCTATGGATAGGATATACTGCCTTGAAAAAAATTTCCCTTTCCTTAAATTAATTTTTTTAAACTGTAAAATTAGGGGCACTACTCCGATCTCTTTTGACTCTATCGTTTTCTGAGTTTATGGATTACTCTTATAAGCATAAGCAGTAGAGACAGACAATATCGATGAATAGTCCCAGCGAGGCAGAGAACAGAGGGCATGCTCATTTATTTAGCACACACTTACAGAGTACCCAGAGACTGTGCTGGGTGCTTCTGGTAGGCCAGTGAACAAATGATATGGTTCTTGCTCTTTAAGACCAATATTCAAGTGGGGATACAGAGGGAAAAAAGTAATGAATTAAACAATGGTAGGCACTTGTAGAGGAAAACAAGACTCAGCGTCAGAGAACTGTCAAGAGCAGGACTCCTGAGAGATTCCACACTCCGTTCATTTGTCCGATGTGAAGGGTAATTTATCTGTTCCACACATATTTATGGATCATTTACTGTGTGCCAGGCACAGTGCTATTTGTTAGGTTAAGTGAGTTCTCAGTCAAAACCACGGACGAAGGCCTCCCTTTTGGACATTTTCCCAGACCTGCTTGACTCTTTGTTAAAATGGCACTTGTCACAAACTGGTTGGTGCAACTCTTGCTCCAACAAGCGTTCCAACAGCCCACATTCTGTGTGCTTTATTTTCTCTTGTGTGAAGTGATCAAATGGAGAGTCTTTGGCAGAGAGTCAGGGGACCATCGTTTTTACCAGCTCCGCTGTCTCTCTGCTGTACCAAAGTTCTGGTTCTCAGTTTACCCATCTGTGAGGTGGGGAGAGATCGATGACCAGGATCTTGTCCAGTTCCCAGGTAACTGCCTAAAAATAATGGCTTTTCTGTGGAATTCGAGCAAGTCTTTTTGCTGTACCAATTCATGTATTTATATTTTAATAAAAAATTGATATTTTCTCTAAAGCAACAATAATTGTACTGAGCTTCAATCCACTCTTCCTTGGGAAGGTATTTTTAAACAAAATTTACATTGGATTCCGAACTCTACCACTTTCTAGCTACGTGGCCTTGGCTGCTGTACCTATTTCTTCAGTGCCTCAGTTTCCTCACTGGGAAAACAGATTCCAGGCATATCCTTTCTTTTGTGCTTTATCTCCTTGGAGGTGTTTTGGTTTGTTTTAGAAATCCAAGGAGAGGCTCTGTTCGCAGGCAGCAAGTACAACTGTTTCTGGATTCTGATAGAATGGGGTTGTCTCATTGGGCATCTCTCTCTTGCTTTTGTGCTTTAAGACCTTGAAGTTGCAGAAAAATAGGGTGACTTTTGTTAAAAAGCTGCAACACGACAGTTGTGTTGGAGGTCAGGGTGTTCCGTCAGAGGTGTGGTAATGTATTTATTTATCACTGCCTACGGTCCACGTGTCCCCCTTCCCTTCAGTTTGTTCTGCCCAAGGCCGTTGGGGTCCGACAGAGATCAACAGTGTTTCTGCAGAGATGAAGCAGCTCGTCAAACCCTGACTTAGATGTTAAATCTTTTTGAAGTGGGGAGGAGGTGAAGGGAGGGAGGAATTATATTGTGCTAAGAATTTATCCTGTGTTGTTTTCTGTGAGATAATGTCCCCAGGAAGATTTGTTACCAGGCAAGTTGCAAACTGCTGTTTCAGGCTGATAGGTGTTGCCAATTCATTTTGATGAATTCTGCCAGTTGGAAAAGTATTTTTCCTCTTTCAGCCAGTGGATTTGGTTGGAGATGGACAGTGCTTTTAAGAGATGTGAGGGGCAGCGTACACTGGCATGCCCAGGGTACATGGAATCAAAGACGCATTGAGAGGTAGTTGGTGTGGCAAAGAAAAGTCAGACAAAGAATATCAGACTAAAATGATCTGCCCTCAGCCCTTAGCTCCCAGCCCATGTTCTCTGCTGCCTCTTGTCCTGGTTTCTCACTATACCCCCACTGCTCTCCCTCCCAGACCTCCTCCCTGTACCCTGTTCAGATTCAAAACAGCCCTAATGTCCCCATCCCTGCTAGGTGGGAAGAGGCACAACAAACTGGACTCTGGAGTCAGACAGATGCAGGCACAAATTTGGTACCGTCCCTAATGAGCTGACCTGGACAAACTACATGATGTCTGTGACCACCAGTTTCTTCATCTGTAAACTGGAGACAAACACAGCGCAGGTCTGCCTCGTTATCTGAATTCCCACTATCCACACGCTTGCTGTCCAAACACAGGAGCTGAATAGACCCAGGCATGTATCTGAACAAATTCCTTGCTATCTGAACTCTTACAACTCACTGTCCACAACTCAGGAACAAAACAGGGATGGCCCCTATCCTTACTCACTGTCCACACCCGGGCCCCAAACAGATTTGGATTCTGAGGCATGCTTGTGCCAGTTTCTAAAATTTGGTGTGACAGAATGTCATAAAAGCACTTAGAACACTTTTAGCAAATGGCGAGTGCTCAATGAAGGTTTGCGAGGACACTGAGGACCATGAGGTGACCTTGAGATGGAAAAAGGCTCTGCTTTGGCACTCGCTGTGTTCCTGGAGCTCCTCAGAAACACAGCCCTCGGCAGCCCAACCACTGTCTCAGCCGCTGGTCTTCCAGCTCGGCCTCTGCCTAGGTCTCTGCTCGTTTCCTGGCCTTTCTTGAACCCAGTGCCCTCCCTCCTTCTTGCCAGTCACAGACAACTGACAAGCCCCCCATCCCACCTCCACCCCCGGGGGCTACCCCTTGGACACACATTGACCATTCCCGGGTCTGCAATGCATCCTTGGCTTCCCCCNTGGCCCCTATCCTTACTCACTGTCCACACCCGGGCCCCAAACAGATTTGGATTCTGAGGCATGCTTGTGCCAGTTTCTAAAATTTGGTGTGACAGAATGTCATAAAAGCACTTAGAACACTTTTAGCAAATGGCGAGTGCTCAATGAAGGTTTGCGAGGACACTGAGGACCATGAGGTGACCTTGAGATGGAAAAAGGCTCTGCTTTGGCACTCGCTGTGTTCCTGGAGCTCCTCAGAAACACAGCCCTCGGCAGCCCAACCACTGTCTCAGCCGCTGGTCTTCCAGCTCGGCCTCTGCCTAGGTCTCTGCTCGTTTCCTGGCCTTTCTTGAACCCAGTGCCCTCCCTCCTTCTTGCCAGTCACAGACAACTGACAAGCCCCCCATCCCACCTCCACCCCCGGGGGCTACCCCTTGGACACACATTGACCATTCCCGGGTCTGCAATGCATCCTTGGCTTCCCCCTCTGCTTCCAGAGCTGCTCGTCTTTCAGGCTTTGCAGCTGGGGCGACTCCTCCCACTTCTAGCCCAGGCTCCACCCAGATCAGTTCTTCCTGTTGTGGAGTAAGTCCCCCAAGTCCAAACACAATGATCATTTCAGGGTTAGTCACAGCCACTGTGGGTTTTACTGTATTCCTCTTGCTCCTTGCTCTGAGCCAGATCTCTCCTTCTCCTGTCTTACCTTACCAAGCTTTTGCCTGTTAACACTAGAAGTTCCTTATCTCTCTGAGGCTGGCACCTTGATACTTCCTGCCACCTGAGACCCCCAGCCATGCGACCCTGTAGGAGGCTGGAAAGTGAGAGCTGCCCCCCAGTTCAGGAAGCCTCTCCTGGTGGGGACCACGCGCTGCTCCAGCCCTGCCCCCCTTCTGGGCTCCCCAGCTTCTCTCAGCCTTGCGGCTGTGAATCAACAGCTCCTGGTGTTCGCTTCCATTTTCCCCAGGGAAGCATCACCCTGGCCTTGGTCACAACCAGCAGAGCATCACTGCTGTCTGGTCATGCCATGTGCTGGGAACAGCTCAGCGTTCCATTCTCAGGACTGCAACTCTCCTGTGGAAATTTTCTATCAGCTGGATCTATCCTTCTCCCTGNTTCTCAGGACTGCAACTCTCCTGTGGAAATTTTCTATCAGCTGGATCTATCCTTCTCCCTGCCCCCTCTGTCCAGTCTCCACCACAGCCAGGCAGTCCTTCTGTTTGTGGAGCCCGTGGACTCTTGGAAGCAAATGTGGAAAGAGCTCTGGGCTCCTTCATGACCTTGGCTGCAGATTAAGCAAGTTTCTCTTCTCTCTGAACCACAGTTTACTCCTCTGTACAAGGAGGGTGAGGAGTCCTCAAGATACCTTTGTATTTTTCTGGGGTCCTGTCATCTTTTAGGATTCCATTTTTGGGGATCTCTCCTGGAGGTGGTGTGTGTGAGGGGGAGAAAGTCAGCAGGAACAGCCTCTTGCTTCTGTTGGTTATAGGGTCAATGAGGTTTTGAGGGACTCCACCCCTCTCCCACTTTCTTGGGCTTCTTTACTCAGCAAAGGCTATGGCGGGATGGCCCGGGCTCCCATGCCACCACTTGGGCTCCCAGCCTCCCCCATTTCCCAAACTGCCCCAGCTCTCAGAAGCTGCCTTTCCAAGAAGATGCCTCAGCAGAGCTGTAGAGGTTTGCTGGACAAATTTGTCAGTGAGGCAGTGACTGGAATAAACATCACCAGAAACCACTCTGGGGACCCCCAAGGGGAATACAAACAGAGATCTTTGCCTGCACGGCCCCAGGACTCAGGGAGCTGAGCAGGGATGTGGACCTGGAGCCCAGTGATGTGTGAATGTGACACCCAAGGATGCTGCGCATCACCTGGGCAGGGTGGGTGGANAATGCATAGATGGTTGTTGTATCTGGCATGCTTGTCATTTATGAGCAACTTCTATCGAGGAAGACAACACGACACAATGCTCAAGTTCATGGGCTCTAGAGCAGACGGCTGTGTTTGAATCTCAGGTCTGTCTGCCACTTGCCAACTGTGAGGTCTTGGGCAAATCACATTATGATTCTCCCTTCTCCCCATGCCTTCATTTCCCATCTGTAAAATGGGAATGATGATAATAGTGCCCAACTCATGGGGCTGTTGGGGACAAAGTAGTTTATATGTGTTAAATACTTAGGAAACTATCACATAATAAGTGTTTCCAAAAGAAACCATGAACAGATCTAGTACAGCAATAAGTGCTGGTAGCCATGTTGGGATGCTAGTCAGAGTGGTCCCTGCTGGGCAGGGTGAGGGATCCCAGTGGATATCTTCAGCTAGGAAATGAATGAAAGCCATGGCCTACCTCGGGGGTCTGCAGCATAAGAGGGAGGAAGATAGGGGCTGTGCCAGAAGGAAGGACCACTTCATAACCCCTCTGACTAGAACTCCCACTGGATGGACTTCAGCTACTTTTCACCTCCTGGGCTATCCAGAACTTATGGCTTCCTGCTGCACAGCAGGGAAGCAAGGGTGGTCTGCAGCACCAGGAAACTCTCTATTTGTTCATCTATACTTTCTGTTATATTTATATTATTTCTGAATCAGATCCCTCCAGGCTGATGTGGGGGAAGCCTGTAAGGTCTTCTCCTGTAAATATCCCAAATGGGAAGCAGGGTCAAAGCTCCTCCTCAGCTTCCCAACTTCTTCACTTGGACCTTGGTCTAGAGAGGAAAGGGTAGCACCCCATCTCCCCCTGACCACCGTCCTTTCTTTCACAATCTTCCAGGGTCAAAGGAACCTCTCTCGTCCTTCTGTGTCTCTAATTCCCAAGGGAAGAATGAACTTACTTCTTTTTCCTTTTTAATCTGGAGGGGGACTCTCCCTCTTCTCAAGAAACCATCTCCCACCCCTTTTCCTGGAGCTACAATGGTAGGCAAAACTCAGAGAGAAAGAGAGAAGCTAAATTATCTACAAGGTAACATACATAGAGGTATTTCAGAAATATTATACTTATATACACATAAGAGATGTTCAATAAATATTTGGTGACTTGCAGTGTGGTTTAAAGAGCATGGGGCTTAGAATTCAGGCTGGTCTGTTTCGAACATACATAGAGGTATTTCAGAAATATTATACTTATATACACATAAGAGATGTTCAATAAACATTTGGTGACTTGCAGTGTGGTTGAAAGAGCATGGGGCTTAGAATTCAGGCTGGTCTGTTTCGTATCTTGGCTATGTCACTCGCTGACTGTATGAAGTCGAGACTGGAACTGTGACCATGGACAGAAATGAAAATTGTTTATGCCACATCACTGGAGGGAATTGAGCAGAGCCTGTTCACTGTGCTTTATGCAGGCATGAACTTAAGATTTTGTTTTACAAGCTGACGATTATATTGGCTGTCAACGGAGCTTAAATCCTGGCATCTAGGAACCTACTCAAATACTTGTTCAAAGAATATCTGGGTCAGAAATACTCCCCCTTTCTTTCTTGAAATGTTAAAATTCAATAGGAAAGTGACCTGTTCAAAGATGAACTCTATTTTATAAAGATGTTTTCAGTGGACGCTGGGTAAAAATAATTCATAAACCAAAGGAAGCCACTAAATCAAAGAATGAAGGAAAAAAATAGACTTGCTAAAGCAGTACCATTTTGGTGTGAGAAGGTGATATATTCAACATTTTTTACTATATTTGGCTGCAAACTCCAGACAGTTGTTGCCTTGATCTATGGCTGAGATTCAGCAGCAGGGCACGGTTAGAACTAACCCTCCTTAGGGCTTCTTGCTGCAACAAGGAGACCGTAAATGATGACTGGGTGAATATTTTGAAAAGGAGAGAAGGAAGTGCTTTCCAGTGGGAAACTCTGGTGGATTCATGGAGCTACTGAATATGCTAATTGAGCCACAGGGAAGCCCACAGGTGGAACACGGATTGTCACTGGTAGAAGGTAAGGCTGTGACTAAAGTGGCTTTAGATGGGAGTGTCTCTGTTGCCAAGTGGTTCCCTGGGATACAGACTCTGAGAAAGAGTTTGCAAGCAGGATGTTTATTAGAAATGGCCTTGAGATCCACACCTGTGGACAGGAGGGGGAGGGGGGAGGCAGCAGAGGACAGAGGGAAAAGGCAGCTGCAGCGCAAACCCGAAGACAACCTCGGTTAACCCCAGGGGGAAATCTGGAGCTAGAATGGTCTTTGGAGTTTTTCCTGATTGGACTAAGATGGCTGGGCCTTTAAACTATGGCATCAATCAGTCACTGGATTTGGGGGCCCATGAAAGGATGTGACCTTGGGTGAGACAGGTCAAATGGGCAGCTGAGGCAATGTTGAAGAGGCTGGCAGGTGAGGGGTGCTGGCCAATGGCATTCCTGGGAGCTGGAGCAACAAGGCCTTCCTGAAAATGCTACTTGGATCATGCATGTCAGAGTTCACTGAGGTCCTGCTGGGGGCTGAGAATATCAGTTCTGTGCATACTTGTTTGGAGCTTTGACTGCGGTTTATTTACTAGGTTTCTCAAAACAAGATCCAATTACTGATTCAATACATCTTTGCTGTGCCAGAGATTTGGCTGAGAACAAGCATAGCAGTCCTTTCCAACCATCCAGACTGCTAAGGAATCTCTTCCCTTCATGCAAATATGAGGAGTTTGTACAGAGTGGGATGTCATTGTGGTTCAGTGTGGGATCTGCAAAGGGACTAACTGCCTTCCAAACTTGGCAAAGCCACTTCCTTGCTGCCCAACTATGGAACTGTGACTTGACCACTCTGAACACCCATTTCCTCCCCTGTAAAAGGGGAATAATTACTGTATATACCTTGTACATTATCACAAAACTCTTTCCTAGTGTATGCCTCACACAATTAGCAGTAAATAAAAGTCAGCAGTTACTGTTGTTATTTGTATAGTTAGTAGTATTTCAGAGAAGAGAGAGCATCCATGTACTTTCCTTTTCCAGTCCTGGTGTTAGCACGATGATAGCAGAAGTACAAGCTGGGGTTTGGGGGCAAAGGTCCTGTTAGGGTCAATCATTTACTTCTATAGAATCTCTGGGGTCAGCTCCTCCTCTCAAAATCCTGGAGATGGTTGAAACCACAAAATTAGCCTCTGGGTTGGGTTGACAATGGGTATTCTACTTGATTGTAACTAGAAGGTATCTTGAATCATTTCAATGCTAGGAATTGTTAATACTAGATCCTGGAGTTTCAGCTGTAATGTGTCCAGAGATGCACATGAAGTTGCATGGGTGTATTTAAATATTAAAGACCAGTGGTTCTCAAAGTGGGTCCCGGGACCAGCAGAGACAACATCACTTAGGAATTTGTTAGAAATGTGAATTTGGGAGGCCTACTCCAGACCTCCAGAAATGCTGGGGGTGGAGCCTAGCCATCTGTGAGCCTGATGAATGCTAATGTTTGAGAACCAGCAAATTTTTCTCTGAAGGGCCAGATAGTAAATATTTTAGGCTTTACAGTCCATGCAATCTCTGCCACTGTAGAGAAAAAGCAGCCATAGACAATAAATGAATGAATGGGCATGGCTGTGTTCTTTCTGAAAAGAAAGTAAAAATAAATAAAAGAAAACTTTATTTTACCAAACTTTATTTTACCAAAACTGGCAGGCCATAGTTTGTCAATCTCTTTATAGGCAGGGACACGTAGGATTACAGTTTATTCCCTTAAGGTGAATTTCCCTCTCTGCTAGAATATGTTCATTCATGTATTTACACAATCATTCATAAATTTTGTTTTATTTTTCCATTGTAAAAAGGATCTCTACATGCTAGGCATTTGATAAGAACAAGAGATACAACAATAAACTGGAGAGACACTATCTCTTCATCATGGAACTTAAAGTTTAGTAGGAGACATAAAAAAACAATTCACAAATAACTATTGTGATGAATGTATGACATAAAGGACAGAATTAGAAGTGTTGTAGGGTGACCTAATCTAGTCTTGGAAGGGTAGAAAAAGACCTCTCTGAGGAGGTGTATTTTAAGATGAAATCCTGAGGATAGTAACAAGCTGTCTCATGCTCTTGTATAGGCTTTGTGCTCATATCTCATTTTATCCTGAAATAAACCAATGAAGTAGGCACCATTATTATTCATGATTCACAAAGGAAGACGTTGAAGCCCAAGAAGGATGAGTAGTATGTCTCCAGGTTTGAACTTGGAAATTTGCAGACAGAGGCTGTGTTCTTAACCATAACTTCATTAACTAGCTAATGGAAAAGAGAGGAACATTTTAGATAAAGAGAACAGTTTACAGTCTAGCAGAGCAAACAGTCACTAATTTTATTTTCTCATTCTGGAGAACCTGTTACAATTTAGACATCATGTTAGGCAATAAGGATGCAACAGAAAAAAAAAGGCAGAAAGACTTTCTGCTTTCATGGAACTTACAGATGAGTGCAGGAGCAGACATTACTGAAAACTAGAGGAGAAAGAGCAGAAAGAGAATGGAGCAGGTTAGAGAATATACAGGAGTTTAGGGGATGGTCTGAGGCTTCAATGCTGAATAGAGGAAGGGTAGAGAGATTAAGACCAAAACTCCTTTCTTAACTTTTATGTCCAGTGAAATCTCTAAGGATCTTGTTTGTAAATCTTGTTTGGCCACTAATAGCTGGAAAAGAATTTTCCAATAAGATATTTTTACCTATGGGCACTCTCTCACATGTTGAACTTAAATAAAATAAAATATATAACTTGAGAAAATATGAAGTCACAATTGAATTGTAGAGTGGCAACTGGGCACTGAATGCCAATCAAAGGTAATACTTATTCTTTTAATTGCTGTTTCCAATTGCAAGGCCCAGTTATCATGATTGAGCTCCACCAAAATAAGACCAAATATAATGAAAGAAGTGGAAAGTAAAAGGATGTAAAAAGATTTGTGTTGCAAATATTAACCCCAAAAGTGCAGGAATGGCTATATTAATATCAGATACAGAAGGCTTCAGAGCAAAGACAATTCCCACATATAGAGAGGAATATTACATAAGGATACTAGTCAATATACTAAAAAAGGAAATGACAGTCCTAAATTTGTATGTACCAAACAACAGAGCTGAAAATACGTGAGGCAAAAACTGACAGATCTGAAAGGTAAAATAGACAAATCCATAATTATAGCTGGAGATTGCAACATTCATAACTATTTCAACAATTGGTAGAACAAAGAAAAAAGAAAGAAGATGCATGTTGCTAATATCAGGAATAAAACATAGGATATTACAACAGAACCTGCTGTTATAAAAGGATTATAAGGGAATGCTATGAATAAGTCTTTACATATAAATTTGACAATATGTGTGAAGTGGACCAATTCCTCAAAAGGCACAAGCTACCACAACTCATCCAATAATGAGAATAAATTTGTAATTTAAAAACGTTCCCAAAAGAAATTTCTGAGCCCAGATATTTGGTAAAATCTGTAGAAACTTAGCAAAAATTTTAAAAAGAATTAACATCAATTTCCAGAAAATTGAACCAGAAAGAATATCTCCAAATTTATTTTAATTAGGAAATAAAAAAGGAGAGTACAAACTATAAACCAATATCCCCCATCAAACAGATACAAAAATTATTAACAAAACATTAGCAAACAGAATTCTGCAACATACAAAAGTAATTGTATTCTGTGACTAAGTGGGATTTATTCCAGGATTTCAAGGTTGTGTTGACATTTAAAAATGAATCAGTGAATCATCGAATTAATGGATTAAAGAAGAAAAACCACATAATCATATTGATTGATGAAAAATCACATGATCCTATCAATTGATGCTGAAAAAATAATTGACAAAATTCAACATCCATTCAGGTGAAATCTCTGAAAACGGAATAGAAGGTAACTTCTTCAACTTGATTAAGTGTATCTACAAAAACCTACAGTTATCATCATGCTTAGCAGTGAAATACTGAATGCTTTTACCCTAAGGTCAAGAATAAGGTGAGAATGTTCATGCCCAGCTCTGATCATCAACATAGTATTAGTTTTAATCACTGCAATAAGACCAGAGAAGGAAATAAAAGGTATGAAGATCATAAAGGAAGAAATAAAAGTGGTACCATTTGCAGATGACATAATTGTCTAATCTCAAGAAATCTACAAAAAGACTCCTGTGACTAAAGAGTCAGTTCCATAAGTTTGCAGAATATAAGTTCAATATGCAAAAAACAATTGTATTTTATATACTGATAACCAATATGTAGAACCCCAAATCAAAAAATACAATACCATTTGCAATTTCTTTTAAAAAAGAAGAAATACTTAGATGTATATTTAACAAAACATGTATAGGATTTATATTCTGAAAACTGTGAAACACTGATATAAGTTAACACAGGAGATTTTTTTGTAATACTGAGACATACCATGTTCATGGATTAGAAGATTCCACATAGTAAAAATGCTAATTCTTCTTGCATTGATATGCAGGTTTAATGCAATTTCCATCAAAATTCCAAGATTTCTTGTAGATATCAACAAGATTATTCTAAAATTTATTTGGAAAGAAAAAGGAACTGGAACTAAAGTACTTTCAAAGAAAAACAAAGCAGGAGGAATAACTCTACCCAATTTCAAGATGTATTATATAGCCAAGTAATTAAAACTGTGTGATATTGGTGGCAGGTAGACTCACAGATCAATGGAACAAAATAAAGAACACAAAAACAGCCCCATACAAGTTGGGTCAACTGATTTCTGACAAAGATGCAAAAGTAATTCAATGGAGGGAGGGAAGTCTTTTCCATAAATAGTGCTGAAACAAGTGGATGTTCATACATAAAACCAAAAATAAACATCAACCTCATACCATATACAAAAATTAAATCATATATGCAAATGTAAAACATTAAACATTAAAACTTTTAGAAGGACGCATAGAAGATCCCCAGAACCTAGTGCTTGGTGAAGACGTTTTAGTCATGACACCAAAAGCATACCCAATAGAAAAAATAAATCTAGTGAATTGGACTAAAATTAGTCTGTGAAAGATCCTGTTAAGAGGATGAAAAGACAAGCTATAGACTGGGACAGAATATTTGCAAACCACTTACCGACAAAGAACTTGTGTGTTGAATACTTAAAGAACTCTGAAAACTCAATATTTAAAAACAGTCTAATTAGAAAATGTGCAAATAGGACTTCCAGTCAAGATGGCAGAATAGACAGTTCCCAGAGTCACTTTCTCCCACAAATCAACCAATTTACAACTATAAAAATGGAACATCAGCTAAGCTGAGGCTGCCGGAGCTTAGGGGAAGAGGAGGAAAGACCTGTGCAGTTCAGGAAGGCAGGAGAAACCATGATGAGAGAAAGGAAAAACTGCTCAGAATGTTTCATGCCACAGCCACTTTAAAGCTGGAACTGCTGAGTGCATGGAGCAGGTGCTGGCAGAAGCCGCAGCTGTGCCCTTCGGATGGAGTTGCTGGGATGCAGCAGGGGAGAAGAGGGCCTTGGTGGCCCCCAGGCCAGCAAGACCACTAATAGGGTTCCCGTGGACCCACGCAGGAGTGAGGAGCCAGAACAACTGACAAAAAGAAGCCATTCAGAGGGTGGTGAGGGAGACAGGCCCACCGGGAGAACACTGGGACACAACAAGGACAGCTGACCTGCCCCCCAATCAGCACAGGACCAATCAGAGGAAACTGGTTGGGAATGCAGAATTGAATGGGGTGCAGTTTGATTAAAAAACTCAGGCCTGGATCAGAGTTTCTACACAGTCCAGATCCACCAAGTCTCTGGAGAACTGGAAGTACCTATAAGGTGAACCAGTAAACCCTGAGCTGCACAAAAAGCCTTTCCTAGGGAAACAGCAGCAAAGCAGCAATTTAGCTCAACCACACAGCTCAAGTGCT
Organism: Galeopterus variegatus; assembly: GCF_000696425.1. NCBI lineage: Eukaryota > Metazoa > Chordata > Mammalia > Dermoptera > Cynocephalidae > Galeopterus > Galeopterus variegatus. The sequence continues at coordinate 23,915 of NW_007738255.1, read as the reverse complement.
GGTTCCCACAGCAAGTTCCCCCATTTTAGAAGTAAGCAAAGGACAAAAAATTAGTTCCGGCCCAGGCACACCACCAGCACCTTGGGGCTTACTTGGAAACTGGAGGCTTGGAGCCTGAGAGTGGACCCCACTCCCACATCCAGGCACACCATGCCAGTGCCTTGGAGCCTGCCAAGGGAACCAAAGCATGGAGAAGGGGACCAGATTCCCCTCCCACAACCAGGCACACCACACCAGCACCTCGGGGCCCACCCAGGGACCAGAGGTATGGAGAAGGGGACTGGACCCTCCTTCCACAACCAGGCACACTGCACCAGTGTTTTGGGGCCTTCCCAGAGACCCGAGGCATTGAGAAAGTGACCAGACCCCACTCCTACAACTAGCAACAATTCCAGCACCTCAAGGCCCCACCCAGGGGCCCAGGGCATAGATCTGGGGAACAGAACCCCCACCCACAACCAGGCACACTGTACCAGCACCTCAGGGCCCACCTGGGAGATTAAGGCATTGAGAAGGGGACCGGATCCCCCTCCCACAAACAGGCACACCATGCCAGCATCTCAGGGCCCACTTGGTGACACAGTGTATGGAGCTGGGGACCAGACACCCCTCCCACTACCAGGCACACCACACCAGTGCCTTGGGACCCATCCAGGGACCTGAGGCATGGATCCGGGGACTGGACCTCCCTCTTACAACCAGGCACACCATGCCAGCACCTCAGGGCCCACTTGGTGACATGGTGTATGGAGCTGGGGACCAGATCCTCCTCCCACAACCAGGCACACTGAGCCAGCACCTTGGGGCCTGTCCAATGACATGGGGCATGGAGCTAGGGACCAGACCCCTGTCCCACAACCAGGCACACCACACCAGTGCCTCAGGACCCATCCAGGGACCTGAGGCATGGAACTGGGGACTAGAACCCCCTCTCACAACTAGGCACACCACACCAGCACCTCATGGCCTTCCTGGAGACCCAAGGCTGGAGCTGGGGACCAGACATACCCTACAACCAGGCACACTGCCAGCATGAAGGAGCATGCCAAAAACATCTCCATGTAGGTGGCCCACCACAGCCACCACAATGACTGTGGCTGCTACGAAAGTGGCTAGATGCTGCCACAAAAGAAGCTAGATGCCACAACCACCACGCAGATGGTCCACTAACCACTGGAGTGCACTGACACAAGGAGAGTCACCAGCAGAGATAAAGAAGATGTTTCTCTCCACAAAGCCCATTCCAGAGTGACAGAAGCAGCATCTGCTCTATGATAATATTGTGGGACCTGATCACACCTCTCAGCATTGGACAGATCATCTAGGCAACAAATAACAGAATAACCATTATTCTTTCAGAAGGAGAAAAGAAATCTAGGGTAATTAGAGGTGGAAGGGGGAGAAAGAGGGGGATAGAGAGAGATTGGACAAGGGGGATAAAGAATAATTATGATTTGTAACAATATATATGCTAGTAANAAATAAATAAATAAATAAATAAATTTTTAAAAAGAAAATGTGCAAACAACAGGAAGGACTATTTCATCGAAGAATACATAGGAATAGCAAACAATCATGTATAAAGACGTTCAACATCATTAGCCATTAGAGAAATGCAAATTAAAACCATACTGAAATATCACAATACACCTATTAGAATAACTAAAATAAAAAGAAATTATGACAACAACAAATGCTGGTGAGAATGTAGAGAAACTAGATATTTCGCACATTTCTGGTGGAAATATAAACTGGTATAGCCACTCTGGAAAGTAGTCTGGCAGTTTTTAAAACCATAGAACTACACTCCTGGACAT
>NW_007738255.1:19179-20985 GCF_000696425.1 Galeopterus variegatus | reverse complement strand
CGGCGGGAGCGCCATCGCGCTCCCAAGTGGCGCACTATAGCAGTGCGCCCCCGGGCCGGCCCATATAGCATTCTTAAATGGCAAAATTATAGAAATGGAGGACAAATTAGTAGCTTACCTGGGGTGAGTTTGGTGGGGGTGGATGTGACCATAAAAGGTGGCACAAAGGAGATCCTTGTGATGATGAAATAGTTCTGTTTCTTGTTTTCTGATGGTGATTATGTGAATGCTATAAAATTACACTGAACTATAAACACATCATACTAATATTAATGTCCTGGTTTTGATACTGTACTATAGTATGTAAGAAGTAACCATTGGGGAAACTGGATGGAGAGGTCTCTGTACTATCTTTGCAAGTTCCTGTGAATCTAACATTAAAAAAAAAAAAAGTGAATAAATAATGGCTGCAATAATATTTCCAGTACTGCATGCTTTTTCCAGAACCTTACAACACATCCAATCAAGAGGCAGAGTCTATTTCCCCTTCTCTTAAACCTGGGCAGGCGGGCTGGCCCCGTGGCTCACTCAGGGAGAGTGTGGCCCTGGTAGCGCCGAGGCCGCGGGTTCGGATCCTATGTAGGGATGGCCGGTGCGCTCACTGGTTGAGCGTGGTGCTACCACACCGGGCCAGGGGTTGCGATCCCCTTACCAGTCAAAAAATAAAAAAATAAAAATAAAACAAAATCCTGGGCAGGCCTTGGTTACTATCTCCACAAATAGAAGGTGGCAGAAGTGATGCTGGGTGACATCTGAAGCTACATCATAAAAGGTGAGATAGTCTCTGTCTGGTGCTCCATCTCCTTCATGACACTATGGAGTTCTAAGCCTCCATGTAACAGACTAGCCTTCCTTAGACACTGCACTGACTTTTCACAGAGAACTGTAGAGATAGCTTCTTGAGGAAGCCAGCTGTTTCAGCTCTAGCTGTTTGAGTCTTCCCAGACCAGGCACCAGACATGTGTGTGAAGAAGCCTTCATATGGATAATTCCAGTCCCAGCCAACCTCTGACTGTAACCATGTGAGAAACCCAAAGTGAGAAACACTTAGCTGAGATGAAATAACCTCCCACATCATCAGAGATAGTAATAAGATGATTTTTGCTGGTTGAAACCACTAAGTTTTGTGTGATGTGGTTATAACTGGAAAAAAATAGGCCAAATGAATTCATAAAGATTTCCCCAGCGCTCCTTTTAAAATTCATGTGTTAGATTATAAAGTTTAATCATTAAAGGAGGGTGGTACAAGAGCAAAATAAGACAGAGATTTTTATGTAAAATGGATTGCCCCAAAACAGGTGGCATAACATATATGTGTATGTGTGTATTTATATATATATGCATACATGTATGTACACACATGTACATATACACATATATTTATATAAATGTAAAGATATGTAATGCACATAGGCAATGTTTTGTCACACGGGGAAGAAAAAGATAAATCACTAAATAGTTGGAATCACTGACTAGGTACTGGATTAGTGATTTGTTATAAAACAAATTCTTTAAAATTTAATTAAAACAAAGTAATTAATAAAATAAAGGAAATTCTGGTTTAACACTCTATCCCCAAATGACGCATTCCAAGCTAGTTAAATAATTATATTTTAAAACAAAATTTTATCCTAGAGTAAATAATATAAGCATTTTAACATATTAAGTTTAAAAATCCTCAAAAAAATGTTGTTCCATCAGAATATATATCCAAAGCATATAAAACAAGATAAAAATAATACAGCACATAGGAGACATATTTGCATTAAGTATGGCAGAAAGAAAATTGCTATCTGTGCTATAAAA
>NW_007738255.1:17795-18907 GCF_000696425.1 Galeopterus variegatus | reverse complement strand
AAAACAATTCATGCAATCACAAAAGGAAGAAAGTTTATAATTCCAAAAGTTAAATATGGACATAATTTCAAAAGGCATAAGCAAGACAGCTCACAATATTGAAAACCAAAATGGCTAATAAATGTAGACAATATTTAATCTCAGTGATAATCAAAGAAATTTGAATACAATATCAATGTAACACAGCTTGTCAAATAAATTAGCAAAGTTTATAAAAACAACAATATTCTGGGGGTGATTATGATGAGATGAATACTTTTATAAGCTTAAAATTGTGAAAAGCACCCTGGCAAAATATATCAAGAAACTTAAAAATGTTCACACCCTTTGACCAAATATTTGCATTTCTGGGAGTTTATTTCAAGGAGATTATATTGGTCTCTTAGGGATGCTGTAACACAGTACCACAAACTGGGTGACTTAAACAACAGAAATGAATTGTCTTACACTTCTGGAGGCTAGAAATCTGATATCAAGGTGTTATCAGGATTGATTCCTTCTGAGAGCTGTGAGAGACAATCTGTTCCATGTTTCTCCTATACCTTCTGGTGATGTGCTGACAATCTCTGGCATTTGTAGGCTTGTAAATGTACCACCCTGAATTCTGCCTTCATCTTCACATGGTGTTCTAACTGCGTGCATATCTGTCTCTGTATCCAAACTTCCCCTTCTCACAAGGACACCAGCCATACTGGATTAGGGCTCACCCTAATGACCCATCTTGACTTGATCATTGACAGAGATCCTATTTTCACATAAGGTCATATTCACAGGTACTGAGGATTAGGACTTTAATATCTTTTTAGGAAGTGCAATTCAAGCCATAACAGACATGATCCAAAATTAAAAGACAAACTTTTTTAGCTTAAAGTAATTATCATTGCAAAATCTTAGAAACAATGTAACAGTGTGAAATAGTTAAATTAATTATATTCCACTAAATGTAGTGAAACTTATGGCCAAAAAAAAAAATTAAAAAATTAAAAAATAAATAATGTCCCAAAGTAAAAATAAATAAATAAATGCAATGAAACCAAGAAAATGATGTTATACAGAATTTTTAAAAATAATGAGAGTAATATGGGCAGAATTTATGCCATAATTTAAGTAAG
>NW_007738255.1:0-16940 GCF_000696425.1 Galeopterus variegatus | reverse complement strand
GCCCATATTTCTCTAATAGAAAAAGAAAGGATTCTAAAAATCATCATTGTGCACTTAAAGATAAAAAGACTGGGCATTTCTCCACTCATTAGAGCTCATTACCACACTACCATGACAATGTTGATTGAATAGGCTAGTTTTTAGGATGGAGAAAAGCCATTAGAACCCCAGGACTTCTTATGTCTTAAAGAAAAATTCTGTATTAGCAATCAGAAGACCTGGGTTTTATAAACATACACAGTTTTCTGAAAACCTTGATTCAATCCTACCTAGTGGCTTAGTAAGCCACTTTCCCTCTCTGAACTTCATTTTATCTGCATGTGAAATGAGACAACAGCATCTAGTGTCAACTCGGGAGAACACTTTGAGTCTGAGGCTGAATCTACCCTTTCCCTTGGCAGCCTCTGCTAAAGGTCCCTCATGACCCACAGATGCCTAAACTGATCTCTCCTGCTATTCTTACACCAACACCCTCTTTCTGGAATATTAAAGCCAATTCCTATTTCCTCCTACTTCTTTCTCCTCTATTTATGGGAGTCTAACTATTCAACTTCAGTTTTCCTACTTGTTTTAATTCCTTGGCTTTTAAGATATTTTTTTCCTGTGGAAAGTTTATAAATGTTGAACACGTTTATTATAGAATTATAGAATTAGAGAATTTAGTTCTGGAATGATTTCCTAAAAGGGAATTTATCCAGATAAGAATGATTTCACTCTTCCTTTTAATAATATTATTTTAATAATTAACCATAATGATGACAATATTATGTATTTATATATAGTATAATAATATATTATTTAAATAATAATGTTTACTTTTAAATACACACACGCGCGCATGCACGCGTGCAACTGGGGCCAGAATTTTGCAACTGTTGCAATGCTCTCTCAGGACATATTGCAGCAGGTAAAAGATTCTTAGGTGTCTTAATAAAGGACTATGTGAATTCATCCACTATGTTTCCCACTTGCGCCAGGAAAAAAATTACCATTTGGAATCATCATTGTCTTTGGAGAAAGGGAGCTTCTGTTAAATGAAAGGCTACTTCATGAGCTGATCACCTTGATTCATTTAGCAATTCAGACATAGAAGTAGGAATTAGAGGTTGTAGAACTGCTCATCACGGTTTAGGATGAGTAATTTGAAGCCTGAGAAATTGAGGAGACAGAGGGTAAGAAAGAGACTGAGGAAAAGCAGGAAGGTGGGGACAAGAGAGGAGGCAGTGGGCATTGGGTGGGGAAGAGTCCCAGGTGCGGGAGGCTTTCCTTTGCAGACAAGAAAGCTAATTACTTTAAAAATTCCTGAGGCATGATCTTTTTGTGAAACTCCTGCTTGACACAAAATCTACTACATTAAAAGTGCTGTGTGTGAGTTATTTCTGTTCTATATTTTTCTTGTTAATGTATACGTGTGTTATAATTGATAAAACGACTGATTCATCCCACATCGAGGCCATCAAGAATCTCAGAGATAGAGGTAGCCACAAGATTATAAAGATTATGGCACCCTGGAATTTGGAGAAATCTTGGAGAGGCCACAGGCTAGAGCATTAGAGATTCAAGAAAATTGTGCCTAAGTGTCAGGGGTTATGGAGCTTGCAGCAGACTTCTGGATCCCACAGAGCATAACCAGCTTCTCCCTTTGGTAGGAGTGAGACACTGGAATGCCTCTCACCTCATTCTCCCTTCCTCTTGGGCTGCAGCTGCTGTACTAGCTGTCCCTAGGGCTTCTTTTAAGAGAAAGGAAGCAAAGCCACCAACCTACACATTTTAAAGGACACTTTAGACACTTTTTTTTTTTTTTGCTTTTTAATTGAGGAAAAGTTGCATAATGCACATGAACAATAGGTCTCATTTCCATCTTCCCCCAGAAAGGACATCTCCTTGATTGAGGACACTTTTTTTTTTTTTGCTTTTTAATTGAGGAAAAGTTGCACAATGCACATGAACAATAGGTCTCATTTCCATCTTCCCCCAGAAAGGACATCTCCTTGATTGACAAAGGAAGGAAATCGAGGCTAGACATTTCAGAAACCAAAATAAAATGAGGACACCAGTGTGAGAAAGATTGTAGGAGAGGAAAGCCAAAACTGTTTTCTCATCATTGGTCCAAGGTTTTCCTTTCAAACCTCATNCCTGAGAAATTGAGGAGACAGAGGGTAAGAAAGAGACTGAGGAAAAGCAGGAAGGTGGGGACAAGAGAGGAGGCAGTGGGCATTGGGTGGGGAAGAGTCCCAGGTGCGGGAGGCTTTCCTTTGCAGACAAGAAAGCTAATTACTTTAAAAATTCCCGAGGCATGATCTTTTTGTGAAACTCCTGCTTGACACAAAATCTACTACATTAAAAGTGCTGTGTGTGAGTTATTTCTGTTCTATATTTTTCTTGTTAATGTATACGTGTGTTATAATTGATAAAACGACTGATTCATCCCACATCGAGGCCATCAAGAATCTCAGAGATAGAGGTAGCCACAAGATTATAAAGATTATGGCACCCTGGAATTTGGAGAAATCTTGGAGAGGCCACAGGCTAGAGCATTAGAGATTCAAGAAAATTGTGCCTAAGTGTCAGGGGTTATGGAGCTTGCAGCAGACTTCTGGATCCCACAGAGCATAACCAGCTTCTCCCTTTGGTAGGAGTGAGACACTGGAATGCCTCTCACCTCATTCTCCCTTCCTCTTGGGCTGCAGCTGCTGTACTAGCTGTCCCTAGGGCTTCTTTTAAGAGAAAGGAAGCAAAGCCACCAACCTACACATTTTAAAAGACACTTTTTTTTTTTTTTGCTTTTTAATTGAGGAAAAGTTGCATAATGCACATGAACAATAGGTCTCATTTCCATCTTCCCCCAGAAAGGACATCTCCTTGATTGACAAAGGAAGGAAATCGAGGCTAGACATTTCAGAAACCAAAATAAAATGAGGACACCAGTGTGAGAAAGATTGTAGGAGAGGAAAGCCAAAACTGTTTTCTCATCATTGGTCCAAGGTTTTCCTTTCAAACCTCATAAGACTTAGCATTTTAGGAGATGAACAAGGCAGTCTTGAGTAACCAGGAGAAATGTGAACCATCTGAGCCTCCCAGTCACTGGACTTGCCTTTGGATGAAAAGAGAGGAAATAAACATTTATTGAGCACTTTCTACGTGGCAGGCTCTGTGACAGACCCTTTGCAAGCACTATCTCATTTAATACTATTTAGCAATGTCTCTATGAAACATACATGATTATTCCACTCTACAGATGACACATATGAAGCTCAGTAAAGTGATATTCAGTGCATGTGTCAAATGATGCTGAAGTGGTTTGCAAGAGCTTGATTTAGGAAGATGATCAGACTGGTAGCTACTGTATTGGACAGCACAGATGTAAACACATCTTCATCATTTCACATTGTAAATTCTATTGGACAGTCCTGTACTAGAGAGAATAGAACAGTTTGAAACAGTCCCAGGCAGTAGAAGATATTTGCAAAAGTAAGAGATTCTGTAGGAGTAAAGCAGGACATTGGGGCTTAAGGATTAGACAGAGGTTCATAATTCAGCATCCCTAAAGAGCAGATATGGGGGATTCAAACCAGGCTGAAGATTAGATGACCTTTCTCCAAGACTCAGGGGCAGACAGGTTGGAGGATGTTAGGTGGAGAATGAAACTCAGAGAGCAGGGCTGCAGACAGATTTTAGACCATGCCTGCATTTTAAACATGGGCATGGGGACATGACGTATAGTTAGCTGTATCCTCAGCTGGATAATGGACTGGTATGGTTGAGCTAGCACTGACATAACAGGGCAGAGCTGTGGCAGGTAGAGGCTGACAACAAAAACTTTCAGCCCATTTTCTGCTCTTATGTAGGATGTGCAAATGTGTGTGTGCATGCACGTGTGTGTTCATTGAAAGGGCAGTGAAGCATGCTTTAAGCCTTGCTGAACGGTTTGTTTTCTTGCATATTCTCAATTTCAGCTTAAACCCTTCTGTGAGTATGTCAGATTGGAAATGGAATCTTAGACATGTTTCAGCATCCAAACAACTCCCTCTACATCTATGAGTTTCTTTTAAAACTGTGTCTACTTTGAGATTTCTCCTCATGGATTAGAAGATGAGTTGGTTAGGGCTGTAAATCAACTTTCTATTCAAGTTCATGCTGGAAATGTCCATCTAGCTCAGTCATAATTATGCACGCCAGTCTGGACTAAACAGAAAAGATCTAAGTGAGGTAAGGGACTTACATTCCAGCAACCTCTGTGTTTGCTCAGTAATAATTCCAGCAGAAATGTTTCCATCAGTCCAGCCTCTTTGTCATCAGAATCAGATGACAAAGATATTTGAGATATTTCTAAGAAGCAGTTAACTATTATTGATCTTCGTCTACTCCCAAATATACTCATCTATGGGAAACTTGTACAAGATACTCCTCGTGGGAGGAAAAGAGTCTCTGTTAAAGTCTCATGTACTCTGTGCTCATGATAATTTCAATGATTTGAAATACATTAAACAAAGGCTCTGAGAAGTTCTTTAGTAAAATAAAACCTTTTTAATTCTGTTTAAGCTGAAATTTCTCAAACTGATTTGAAAATTCTTTTTCTTTCCTTTCCTCTCCCTTTCTTTCCTCTCCCTTCCTTTCCTTTCCATTTCTTTTCTCTTTTCTTTTTTTAATTTCTTTTCCTGCCTGCTTTCCAGCTTTTCTGTTTTCTTGTTTTTTCCCATCAAACACCTGTAGAATAAAACTCTATAGAACGTATTTTGGTTAACACTAACATAGATGCAACTGAATCGTGACATGGAGTGGAGGAGGGGTGTGTGTGTGTGTGCGTGCACACACACACACACACACACACACACACTGTGTTTCACTCTCAGGAAACCTGAACCAATTATGGGTATTTGAGGAAGGCTGTGGTTTTCATGCACCTGTCCTGAAAGTCTGAGAATAACATTCATAACTTTGTGCTCTTTCCTTTAAGCTATTGCCCAAATTTTATTTGTTGAGCATGAGTCTACATAACCTTTCATTTACTGGTTCAGATTCAAACTTTACCAACTCCATGATCACTGCAGATGAGAAGCTACCTTCTCATGTAATCTTTAGAGATATTTTATTTAATACTTCAATGAAACTTATGGTGAACTGACATGATTTGCCACTACATCAGTTTCTTACCATCTCCTACTTGGTATATTATCATGGCCTCCTAATTTACCTCTTGTTCTCACAATATCTCCTTAGCTCTCACCTAGGAACTCACCATGTCACCATGAGAAGGATGATCACAGCAAAAGATTCCCCTACTTGAACCACATCATTGCCCCCCCACTGCCAACAAGGTAAACCCCAGGCAGTTTCTTGAAATCATTTGAGTTTGTAATCCCCCTACACCTTTGCTAGTACTCTTCCTTCCCCTTGATATGACCCCTTTTTCACTTACCAACCAAACACGTAGTCACCCATTAGGACCCAGTCTAATTTGTCATGAATCTTGTTGGTTATTTACTGATATTTGCATGAAAAATTATTTGTATCTTCTTCTGTGCTCCCATTGCATTTTGTATTTATCCACACTTCTGGTTTTTTGCTTTTATGACAAAATGCAAACAAGCTTGTGTTAAAGAGAATTTGAAAAAACTTTATCAAACTCAATCTCTTTCTTCCACCCCTATTTGATAAACTTACAGCACTGCCATTATCTCCAACTACCACACACACTATGCTCCAAGCATAAGACTATGCATGTTACATACATTTTATCTTCAATCTTTAAGACAAAAGTGAGGATTTTATCCCCACACTACAGATGGCCTTATCCAAGCTTGCCTGGCTCCCAAATCTGCATTCTTACCACTACCTAACATGGCCTCACAGGTGCATGACTAGCCATGTTATGTGACACTCAACACACTCTGTATTTATAATTACTTCTCAAATAAATCTTTAAAGGCAATATTAGTGTCCACATTTATTTGTCCAAGCTTGTGTAGTAGGTAAATGTCAGATTACAACCCTGTACTCTTTCCAATATATGAAGGAGTCTCAGGTTTCTACTGCTCAAGAGACAGCAGCCCAAGTCTTAGAATGAACACCAGGAAGCTCTATCAGATCCTTAGTCATGAAAGTAGATTCAGGAATCTTACTCAAGTGTGAAATGTTTAACCATTAAGAACATATAGGGGAAAGAAAAGCATATTAAACACCACCACAGGAATAAAAGCAAAACAACCCAAACAAATGACCCCCTTTCTTCAAAAAAAATATATTGCAAGGAAAAGAGAGGGAGAAGATAGAAAAAGTCCTAGTTTTATAGAGATAAATATTAAATATGCATAGATACAATGATAGAGATTTTGTACATGCTCTAAAATAACCTGGGAGAGGGGTCAATGAATAGGATCCCAGATAAAACTAGATTGGCCATGAATCTATAATTGTTAAAGCGGGATTATAAGTATTTGGTGGGTTTATTTCATTATTCTAAATTCATTTAGAATTAATTTAGTTTTAAAAAGTTTCTAAAATTTATAATTAAGAAACACTAAAAATTAGTAACTAGCCAGATGTACCCATTCCATTAGCAGAAGTGTTGACAGATGTTTTGAATGTTTTGTTGTCAATAAATTATTAAAGCAGAAAAGGTATCTGCCAGCAAGGATTCTTGCCCCACAGCCGGATTCTTGTTTTACCACTCAAGAGCAACTTTTTAGGACTATCCGTTTAGAAGTAAATTGGCAAAAAGAAAAAAGTCAGAAACGTTTCTCCTTGTAATGTTACTTATTGTCATGGCAGCCTATATTTTGAAATTTCACTTGGATTTACCTTTCAATTTATTAAAATATATGAATTTTTGGCATAGGAAGGATTTTACAGTTTTGGATCATGTAATTAGTGTAAAAGATTCCAGGAGAGAACCCACATTTGCCAAAGTGCCATTGGTGTGATAAAAATTAAGAGTTTCCATATTAACTCTTCCTATTCCAGTGCTGGTTGGGCCTATATGAGGGCATGCTGGGATTTCCCAATAGGAAAGAGGAAGTGAGATGGAAGAATCATGGGTTGAACATTGAGAGGGACTAATTAGGCATTCTGCAGAAAGAGGACAGTCACTTAAATTACCAATCCCAAGGAGTAAAGCAAAGTTAAGCTCCATTTGAGTCAAGGTTGGTATATAAGGACACTTATTGCAGGGGTGGGGAAGAGTGGCAAATGGGTTTGGATCTTAGCAGAGATCTCTTCATTCTTTCAATGTCAGGCTCGGGATGTGATATATTGCTTAAGCAAGTGCAAGGCCCTGTGGAGGGAGGGTCTGGGCTGGGAGGCCATGATACTTTCTTGGGCCAGATTGTCCAAAGTATCAAGAGTGAGAACCAAGAACTGGTAAAGGATGCCAGTCAGGCAATCAGATTTTAGGCAGTACATAGGAGTCTTGGATGAAAGAGCCCATATAGACACATGGCTGTGCATTCTGTCCCACCCCCATATATGTTGACTGCTATATTGAAAATGGGGACTATTTCCAAAGCTCACTTTCCTGGTAGGCAGGGAAGTGCTGACATTCTTTTTAACTGGGTCTCCATTGCTCTAGGATTGGACAGGGCTGAGGATGCTGGTGTTTAGTGGTCAGTGCCCACAGCTGTGCTGGGAAGAAGGGCTGGAGAAGGTGGACTGATGGATTTTGCCAGCTGCATCTTTTCTGGCCCATGAGAAAATGCAATGCAGCATGGACTAGAAGATAAGATACGGCATCTTTGCCAGCCCAGTGTAGTGCTGAGCCTGAAGCTAATGTTCTGGGCCAACAGCCATTGACCTTTATGACCAAGGCTTCCCTGAGTCAGGGAGTCTCAAATTTAGCAACCTACACGCCACACTCTTTGCTGTTTACTTATTGGATGAAGCTGTTGCCTTGGAAAGCTGTGTTATTTCTGTAATGCAAAGTGACAGAGAAAATAAAAACACCCAGCTGAGAAAAAGCCACAATGTTAATGTGAAACACAAACTTTCTGTTCATCTGAATCTTAGTTTATTTTAAAACAGAACCATAACGGCTCAGATCCTGGAGACAGGAAGGGGCTGTTGCTACAGCTGCCCTGCTCTCAGATCCTGCTCTAGCTTACCTTCTGGTCTTAATCCTTAGCACTTTTCCCTGGAGTCAAGGCGGTATATGACATGGGTTTGCCATCCCTGAGTATGGCTTGAAGACAGAGGGAAGAGCAACGTTCTTGAGTTTACAGTAGATGAACCCGAAATTGTCATGAAGTTCTCCCCACCAACACTGGAGTCCCTCTGACTGAATAAAAGCTTGGCCTGAGTTTCCCAGGAGCTTTACTGTGGATGAAACTGGCTTTTGTGTTCCATCTGAACCAAGTTTGGGACTCACAACTGGCACTGAGAAACATCTGGTTGGCATCTTCTATAGCCTGTTTTCTGGTGCTTAACTACACTTTTTGAAATTAAATTAGTTTTCTGAATTTTTTTTTTTTCTGAATGTCTTCTGAGCAGTGTTATCCATATGAGAAATTTAGCCATATAAAGCCCTGGGGAGAACCCTGCTATGTAGGCTGTTTCCTGTCCTCATTCCACCCCAAAACCGGAAAAACAGGAGCCCATGGTGGAAAATGAAAAGAAGCAGTCCAAGTATTAGATGAAAAGCAGAAAATTATCCCAGAGAGGCAAACAATGTCAAGTCACACCTCTCTAAGAAGACAGTTTAAAAAAGTGTCTACTTGGTGAAGAATTGGTGACCTTAACTAAGTAAGGTGGTAGTGACCAAACACAGATTGCAATAAATCGGAAAGTCCGTGCTAGTGAAGAAAAAGGAAATATGCCTTTTCAAGGTATTTTCTCTTGAACACTAGTTCCCAACTTGAGGTGCACATTAGAATCCTCTGCAGGATTCTCATCCTGGGCTCCGTCCCAGAGGTTCTGGTTTAACTGGATTCTGGTCTTTTGAGGAGATGTATTTTGTTCTATTTTATTTTTACAATGAAAACCACTTGAACTGTTTGTAGCCTAAGTATAAGTAGCCAATAGAGAGGAAGAAATTAAAAGTACAGTGGAGTGGTGGGATAATGATGTAATGAAATTGTCAAGGAGGCAGCAACTGAGATCCAGAGCCCACGTGGCTGACCTTGACAGGTGAACCAAGGTCAAGAGCACAAGGTGGCTTCCTTTGCTGATGAGTGTTCTCACCTCATGGTTTCTGGTCCAGGAAGCTAGGCTATCTTTTGTGAGTCTTTTTAACCAAAAGCAAAATGTCTAATGAAGTTTTCAACTTGGTTTACCAATGTTGTCTTCACTTAGGGGCATAGTAAATGATATAGGGAAATTCCTTCCCTGAACTTAAGTATGATCAGAAATGTGTTAAAGATGGAGGTTGTAATGATGCAAACTGGTGGAGGGAAAAGGTGGACAATAAAAACTTATTAAGGGTAAATGATAAGTTGGGAATGGAAGACTGAGCCTTAGACATATTACCTGAACCCTTCAATGAAAACTTCTAAAACTTCAGTAACAATTCATTCCAAAGCCACGTGGCTTTCTCTGGAGTATTTTATCAAGAAAGGCAAAGATCAAGCATTGGTCAGTCACCTGGAGTCAGTCTTAATGTGTTGTACTAGAAAAGAAGAGAGAACCTACACTAGAACGAAACAGTGAGCCAGGGAAATTGAGACCCCAGAAAATGGTGATGTCTCAAGTGGAAGGGCATGAAGACATTGGAAATTCAATCTGATAGGTTCTAGGAGAGAGAACAAGTCTGGCAGTAAGGAGGTAGGGCCAGGTGATGGGGGTGGATGGGTCTTTGACAACTCTTGTGGGTCTTTCTCTAGTTCTGTTACTTTTTCTGCAAGTGGTTGTGGCCTGGGTCTTCAAGGGGCAGATAGAAATACCTCTTACCAGGATTTATAATTACTGGTTTGTATCTATCACACTCAGTAGAGTATGTATTTTTAAAAACAATTAGTTTGCTTTTGTATAAAGATAAAATATTCAAAATAAAAAAGCAAGTGGTGTAAAAAGTGTAAAATAAAAAGGATGAGTATCCTTCCATCTCTTCTATCCTATGAATCCTGCTTCCCAAAGGTAACCACCATCAATATTTCTGTGTGCATATATGCATAGGCAAATGAGCACTCTTGTAATATCAATTTTTAAGGATAAAAACTAGGTAAACGCATAACATTGTGATATATAAGAAAAGAATAAGGTGCAATGAATGTTCAACATAGCTGCATAAAGAACACTCTACAAGCTCAGTTTCTTGAATGATGTGTGTAAATGGTGGGGAAAATAGGCTAAATTTATGTGAGTGGTTTTGAGGAATAGCGAATGACAAGGCAGAACTGTAGGCAAAGACAGTTGCATTCTGTACAGGTGAATAAAAAGAGAATATCAAAATTTGCACTGATGAATTGATTTGCTCAGAGGCACCCAAACTTTCATTTCCAGTAGCTAAGAAAGAATGTCCCCTTCTCTATCCAGTCCCAACCTTATCCTCTCACATTTTTCTCCACTTCAGTTAAGAATAGGCACTTCATTCATGATGTAGCACTCCTGGTAGGCACTCGGGGAACTTTTTGTCATGGAGACAAAGTAGGAACTCTCCCTGGATTGTTACCTTGTCATTAAGAGCAGTCTCTGCCTGATTCATCCTCCATCCTTTATATCATAGCTAATTCAAGTGTGGTCCACGTCACCTGGGAGCCTGTTGGAACTAGAAGCTCTCTGCTGTATCAGACTCTACAGTTTGACAAGATTGCCTGGTAATTAATGTGCACCATAATGTTTAGAAGCACTGCTCTGTTTCATCCAATACAGGACGGAGAAGGAAGAAGTAGTCTGCTAACATTTGTTGTGATGAGTAGGCAGGGAGGCCGAGGAAGGGAAGGGATCAAGTTTAAGTTATACAAATTCATATGGGGTGAAAACAGTATATGTTTGTGACAAGCATGACATAAAATTCTACCGAATTAGCATATGTCAACACAAACCCATTGCTACAAGTTTTTTCCTACTTTAGTAAAAAATAAATATCATGCACCTTAGGAAAAATTACTTGAATATTCACATTTTTTTTTCTGTCTTGGAAACATATTTTAAAAACAGGTTAAATACACCTATGGTTCTTTGGATCCATATTTTAGCTAACTCATCATAAATAGGGGAAAAAGTGAATTACTTCCTAGCCCAGGACAATTTATTAAAAATCTAAGCTGGGAAGACCAATAGACCCAATCGTGGAGTAATCATGTTTTGAATAATTCATGGTTGTTCTCATGGACCTCACAGTCGAGTGTGGAAAGATAAACAATATGTCCCACTTATTTCGTCCTGTGCAATTAAAGGTAAGTACGGAGAGCACCACGGGGACCACAGAAGGAGAACTCCCCTTTGCTAAGAGTGGGGAAGGGGTCAGAGAGGATACTCCAGAGGACACAATGGTTGAGCTGGGTCTTGAAGGCTTGACTGGAGTTTTTAGATATTCTAGAACAAGACAGCACTGTGTGCCAAGATGGTAAAGAGGAAGGCACACCTCAGGCCCCAAGGCGGTGTGGTGTGGCTGAAACTCAGGATGTGGAACCAGGGAGGAAGAAGGCACGTGAGGTGGTAAGACAGAAGGGGACAGATCAGAAGGGGCTTAAATGAGCTAGGCAGACCGCACACCTCCTGAGAGGAGGTTTGGATCAATACCTTCATTTGAGAACCGTAAGTTTGAAGTCAGTGTGGGTGCTGGATAGGTAGAGGTGGGGATGGGAGGAGGGGGTGTGGTGAAGGCAGGTGGCCAGTGAACAGGGCTGCTGCATTGTTAAAACAAGACCAGATGATTAGGAGAGATCTACTTCAGGCAGTGACCAACCACAGAGGTAGAAAGGATCAGGAACCTTTCAGAGACATTTAACAAAGATTCAACTTTACTGTCCCATGAATGCTTTATTTATTGATATAAGTTTCTCAACAATCACAGATCCCATTTCTGAGGGTTTGAGCAATGGCTGAAGGGAGAACAAGAATGCTTGAAAGCACAGAATCTG
The DNA here is from genome assembly GCF_000696425.1 of Galeopterus variegatus. Lineage (NCBI taxonomy): Eukaryota > Metazoa > Chordata > Mammalia > Dermoptera > Cynocephalidae > Galeopterus > Galeopterus variegatus. Next base: position 4,929 of record NW_007738255.1, on the reverse strand, counting down.
TATTATTGCATATCATGTTTACTTTTGCCTCTCAAGTAAACTCTCTCCATTCTGTGATGCTCTCTCTATAGAAAATCCCAAGTATCTTTTACCACCAGTGTAGACTTTTCCTCACAGCCCAAGTTCTGTAACTCACAGTTGCAAAGCCATCCAAAGAATGAATTAGTTCCCAGTTGAAGTTTTCATTGTGAATTCATACAGCTCCTTTAAAGGCACATCGTGGGTGGTGCAGTGCATGGAGAAAGAAATATGGGTGGGAAGTTGGGAAGGGAGGTTGGTCAAATATTTTAAAGAGTTGACAGGAGCACAAAAGTCTGCTCTTCTACACCTGAACATTTAAGCTCAGAAGCAAATGTCACTTGGCTTCCTGGGAGGCATGTGCCCTGGAGGGTGGGGATTGGGATGTTGTTGTAAGCTCTTCCATTTGGATTTTCTCCCAGATCTTTACCCTGCAAGCTTCTTGCATCTAAGGTTGCAACCTGGTTCATCTTTATCCTTCCAATACTCCAGGGTTTCTTAACTGGGGCCATGTGGTTCTCTACAGAGTTTTGGAATATTCTGAAATTGAATGCAGACTCTATGTGTATGTGTGTAGCTTTCTGACATTTTATTGACAGAGGGTCCATGGTGTTACATGAGATTCTCAGGCATCCATGACCTATACATGGAAAACTTATTGCTTACACATTACTCCCCATCCCCAGACCTGAGCAAGCACGTCATCTTCATCACCATCAGGATGAATCCTTAAACGCTCTCTCCAGCTAACCGTTGTCTCCATTACCTATTTGGCTACTGTGGAGACACACAGCAATGAGCACACCCAAAAACTACTGAACATATTATCTTCTTTCTCAACTTTGTGATCTTCCTTTGTGCATGATAAAATGTCGCTTACTCCTTTCTTACCACCTGCAGCCAACCTGTTGTTAATTCTCGACAACATTTTTTGTTTTTGAAATTTGCCCTCTCTCCTTGATTCTCTGTTACTTAGAGAACAAATCCAAACCACAGGGCATAAGAACCCTTTAACAAGTGAGTCCTATCTCCCATCACCATGCCAACTCCCACTTCACCTACACTGCGTATATGGTCAAACGTTTCTGCCTTTGTGTAAACTTGTCCTTCCGCCTGGAATGCCCTTTCCTTGACTGGATGCTTGACAATCATAACTGCAAGACTCACTTAAGCTATGTCTTCTCTTTGGTGTTTTCCTGACTACCTGAGCTACTCCTTTCCTCCATGTGTATACATTGTCTTTGGCACAGTGCTTAATTCACTGGGTTTATTTCTTTGTTTCTGTGCTTGTCTCTCCAGCAGGGTCTTATGTTTCCTCAAGGAAGAGACTGGTTTATCTATTGTTGAGTCTGTTATGCCTGGTGCGGGAGGGCTTGGCACTCTGTGGGTGTCAAATAAACATGTGCTTTGAATTTTGTGAATCTCAATATTACTCTCCATAAGCATCCTTTATACCTATCTGATTAACAAAAGATAAGTATCCTGAGCTAAAGACCTGATGGGGTCTTAGTTTGGAAAGTGGTGTTTACCTGAATAGAATACTGAGTAGAATGTTTTGCAACAAGATTTATTCTTGAGTCCACACTAATAACTAGCAGCCGTGTTGAACTTATTTGCTGATTATTCCTTATCAGAAGCCAACAGCTCTTGGGCACATTCACCAAATATTTATGAAGTTCCTACTGGGTGTCAGCATCTGTGCTGTATACTGTAGGTACAGTGATAAACAGTTACAGGCCCTGCCTCATAAGCTGACATTCTAGTTGTGGCTTTTCTGTCTTTATGTTACCCATTGCCATCAGGTTTTAATCATGTAAGCGTTTCTGCCTGAACAAAAATATTTAGCCTGGATTTTGTGTGTGTGTGTATTTGTGTGTGTGTGTGTGTGTGTGTGTGTGTGTGTGGAGGGAGTAGGAGGGCATCTACTCTTAGGTATTCTATTGCAGTTAAATTTGGGGTGATCCTAAATATAATTATCAGAATAATTATATTTATTGTTAAGAGTTACTACAGATAACATTGATCGTAAGCTTAGCATATTCCTATCGCTATGCTATGTACTCATCTGCATTTTCTCTACGATCTTAGTAAGTCTGTGAAATGGGTACAATTACCATTATCATGCATACTTTACAGATGAAGAAACTGAGGAACAAAGAAGTAAAACTACTTGATTGAAAACTAAGGTCAATGTAATTCTAGAACCAGTGTTCTTAACTTTTTCTCTTTATTTGGGAATCCAGAAAGGGAGAAATTATTTAGAATACAATAAACAAGTTACACCACCCATAACTGGTGTTCAGATCTATTCTCAATTAAAATATACAAGAAGAGTATTTTGAGGCATTCTATCACCCAGGAACCATTCTGGCTTTAATTATGATTTCAATTCTTCCCGGAGAAGCTTCAGAGGACAAGATCCATGCCTTCGATTTCTTCAGTATTCTCCTACAGTGCCTAAAAAATCTGCAGTAAGTGCTCATGGAAACGAATTTATTTTTTCACATCAGTTTTCCCAAGTACAGCTGTGGGATATGAGGAGATAGGTGATTCAGGGGACAATTCCACAACTTCTCTCTCTGGAAAAGTGATGTGAAGTCTTTGAGGATGAGATGGGATCCACCAGAATGTGGATCTCCCTCAAAGACCGTGGTTATCTTTCACTCACCAGCCCTGGTTCCTGGGACAGTAAGTGCTCATTGACTGTTTCCTCAATTGGAGAATCAAGAATATTAACTAAACAATAATCATGTCAGCAGCTAAATGTTAATTGAATATTTATAATTACAGTGTGCTAAGTGCTTTCCATGTTTTCTCATTTAATTCTTCCAATAACTCCATGAAATAAACTCTTTTATATACATTAAAAAAGAATAAGACTCAGATAAGTTGTTTGCTCAAGGTTCATCAAGTCATGATTTCGACTCAAGGAAGTCTATAACTAGGCCTTTAACCACAGTATGAAACCATCTCCGGATCCGTGGGAGGAATTCATCATAGGATTGGGTATGGTTGCTGGGAATGGAGGCAATTTGTGGTAGAAGGAGAGGGTAGTGCAGAAGAAAGCAGGTCCTGGAAATAGTCTGCCTGGTGCGTATGAGATATTCAGTAGGAAATTCCCTACCATATGTTAAGGCTCAGTGTATTCCAAACGTTTGAAAGGATTAAATGAAATGATTGACATAGCGCCCTCAGTGGAAAATCGTAAGCACTTAAATGTTTGCTATTATTACTATCATTATTAGGTGTTTGATTGCAGTTCTTTTTACTCTCAACCAGGCTGCACTAAAGAATGATATTAAATGACATGAAATCCAGAGTTGCTCAGAAGCAAGGGTACTAATGCCCAGTCCAAAGAACAGCTTATTATAAGGCTGTAACTTCCAGAGTCCCCTCTATGCCTTCTATTACTCTGCTATGTTAATGAGTCGTAATAACCCTTTAAAAGAAAACCTTTTAACATATTTTCTGTTTATCTCAAATATTTCCTTCCTTTGTCCTCAAGGTTGGGCAGTAATTGGAAAAAAAAATTCTATTTTCCTTTCTTTCTCTGATCCCACTCAAGTTGAGCAGGCCCTGGCTCCTTGCCTACCCACCTTTATTCCAGATGTTACCCTGGCAAACCTCTCAGGCTGTAACCAGGCAACCATTGGGAAGAGGGCCCTCCTGGCTCTGGGCCTAGAAACAAAAGAAAAACAAATAGGAGGATGTCTTAAGTCTTCTACTTACTTTGGTTTTCCAATCTCATTTCCCCCCAATTTTTATTATTTTTGTAATGGAAACTGGGAGTTGGTATCTGAGCTGTCTGTTCACACACCAAATGTCCGGTCTGTTCTGGAGCAGGTCTCTGTCTGGATATGATTCTATTGATCCTGGTCTGGGAGTATGGAAGCCAAGGAAAACATTCCTACGCCCCCTCTTGCCATGCTGGAGAGGAAAGCACTGACCATGTGGCCATGGAATGATGAAGTTTGGGGCCTTGCTGAGACAGGGCTCTCAGGTAACTGAATAGCTTTGTGCAGAAATTTCTCTGGCCAGTTTTACATTCTAAAACATCTCTTCCATGCACACCCCTCTTGCCCTCTTTCCCTCTTGCCTGGACTGTTGGTTAGTCTTCCCTGTGGTCTCCCTTAGTGGTCTGCGTGGCTTAGAGCAATACACCTCCCTTCCTGATTCTGTTGGAGAAGCCATTTTAGACGTAATAGTAATGATATCTTCAGTGGCTCTCCATAGATTACAGTCTCATTTCCCAAAGTCTGGAACCCTGTCTTTGAGAAGAGTCATTCATTCATTTATTCAACAATAATTTCCTGAGTCCCTATCTTATGCCAGGTGTGGTCATTCTTCTACTTATGTGGATGTACCTTCTAACCAAAACAGATAAAACCTTTGCCCGCATGAAGCTTGTATTCTCGTGGTGAAGGGAGATAATACATTCACAAGTAAAAAGTATAAGTTGTCAGATGAAGATGAATGCTATGAAAAACAGCAAAGCAGAGATGGAGGATGGGAGTGCAAGAGTGGGGGGTTCTGTGAAGATTCCCTGAGAAAAGATCACTCATTGGTGACAGACCTGGCAAAGCAGGGGATCTCTGGGGGAGACAATATTCCAGGCAGAGAAAAGAGCAATGTGCAAAGGCCCTGAGGTGGGAGCATGCCTACTGTATTTGGGTTAGAACAAGGTGACCAGTGTGGCTGCAGTGAAATGAAACATGAAGAGAATAACCAGACATGAGTTTAGACAGGTGGTGGGGGGATATAGCGTGTAGATTCTTTAGAACATCGTACAGAATTTGCTTTCTGTATAGAGTGAGATGAGAAGACATAGGAGGGCTTTGAGCAGAATAGTAGTGTGATTTAATTCACTTGTAGAAAAATCACTCAGGTTTCTGTAGAAAATTTATCACAGAG
>NW_007738254.1:44989-45696 GCF_000696425.1 Galeopterus variegatus | reverse complement strand
CATCTATTGAGCTTATCATATGGTCTTTGTCCTTGTGTTTGTTGAAGTGATGTATCATATTTATTGACTTCTGTATGCTGAACTGTCATTGCATCCCTGGACTGAATCCCACTTAATCATGGTGTATAACATTTTTAATGTGTTGCTGTATTCTGATTGTTAATATTTTGTTGAGGATTTTTGCATTATGTTCATCAAGGATATTGGCCTGTAATTTTCTTTTTTTGTTGTTGTTGTGTCTATCTGGTTTTGGTATCAGAGTTATGTTGGCCTCATAGAATGAGTTTGTAAGAGTAGCTTCTGTTTCAATTTTTTGGAGTAGTTTGAAGAGAATTGGTATTAACTCCTCTTTAGTAGTTTGATAGAATTCAGCTGTAAATCCATCCGGACCTGGACTTTTCTTTGTTGGAGGATTGCTGATTACCACTTCAACCTCATTGCTTGTTATTGGTCTGTTCAGGTTTTCTGTCTCTTCTTGGTTAGTCTGGGTAGTTTGTATGTGTCAGAAATTTTTCCATATCTTCCAAACTTTCATATCTGTTGTCATACAGTTGTTTATAATAGTGTCTAATGATACTTTGTATTTCTGTGGTATCATTTGTAATGTCTCCCTCTTCATTTCTTCTCTTCCTTTTTATTTATTTTATTTTTTTTTTTGTTAACCTAGCTAATGGTTTGTCTATTTTATTTATCTTCTCAAAAACCCA
>NW_007738254.1:41293-44370 GCF_000696425.1 Galeopterus variegatus | reverse complement strand
TTGGACTGTTGTTGTTTTTCAAATTCTTTGAGGTGTAGTGTTAGGTCATTTATTTGAAGTCCTTCCATTCTTTTGATGTATGCATTTATTGTTCCTCTTAGTACTGCTTTTGCAGTATCCCACAAGTTTTGGTATAATGTGTCTTTATTTTCATTAGTTTCAAGAAATTTTTTTACTTTCTGTTTAATTTCTTCTTGGACCCACAGGTCATTCAGGAGCCTATTGTTTAGTTTGTTTCCATGTATTTGTATATTTTCCAGAGTTTTGCTTATTATTAGTTTCCAGTTTTAGTCCATTGTGGTCTGAAAAGATACTTGGAATGATTTCAATATTTTAAAATTTTCTGAGACTAGATTTGTGACCTAATATGTGGTCTATCCTGGAGAATGTTCCATGAGCCAATGAGAAGAAAGTGTATTCTTTAGTCATTGGGTGAAATGTTCTGTATATATCTGCCAGGTCCAGTTGGTCTAAGGTGTAGATTAAATCCTGTGTCTCTTTGTTGATTTGTTGCCTCGAAGATCTGTCCCATACTGAGAGAGGGGTGCTCAGATCACCCACCATTAACGTATAAGGGCCTATTTCTTTCTTTAGGTGTAACAGTGTTTGCTTTATATATCTGGTGCTTGAGTATTGGGTACAGATATATTTATGTTTGTTATGTCTTCTAGCTGGATAGATCCTTTTATCATTATATAGTGGCCCTCTTTGTCTCTTTTAATGTTTTTTGTTTAAAGTCTATTTTGTCCAATATCAGAACAGCTACTCCTGCTCATTTTTGGTTCCTATTTGCATGGTATATATTTTTTGATCCCTTCACTTTTAGTCTGTGTGTGTCTCTACAGGTGGGGTGGGTCTCTTGAAGACAGAATATACTTGGTTCTAGCTTTTTAATCCAATCAGTCAGTCTGTGTCTTTTGAATGGGGAGGTTAATCCATTCACATTTACGGTAGTTATTGACAAATATTGTTTAATTCATGTCATTTAATTGCTTCTTGTTTAGATGATTTAAGTATCTTTTGATCATTACTTCCCCTTTTATTCCTCTTCTTCAATGTTAGTTGGAAATTTAAGGTGACATGATTTAGCTTCTTTATCTTTCTCACTGGAATTTTTGTTTTAATGGTGGGTTTTGCTCTTTCTTGTGTATTTGGGATAGTGGTCCTCATTATTCAGATTCCAGATGAAGGACTCCCTTGAGAATTTCTTGCAAGGTTGGTCATGTGGTGGTGAACTCCCACAACTTTTGTTTATCTGTGAAATACACTATTTCTTCCTCCTTTCTGAAGGAGAACCTTGGTGGGTAAAGAATTCTTGGCTGGCAGTTCTTTTTATTTTAGTATTTTGAATATATCATTCTACTTTCTTCTGGCCTGTAGGGTTTTGGTTGAGAAGTCTGCTGTTAGTCTGATGGAGGCTCCCCTATAGGTGACTTGTCACTTCCCTCTTGCTGCTTTTAGAATTATTTGTCTTTGAGCTTTGCAAATTTAACTATAATGTGTCTTGGGGAGTATCTTTTTGGACTGAATCTGTTTGGGGACCTTTGAGATTCCTAGATCTGAAGGTATGTTTCTTTCCCTAAACTTGGGAAGTTTTCTGTTATTACTTCCTTGAATAGGTTTTCAATACATTTTCCTTTCTCCTCCCCTTCTGGAATACTCACAATTCAGATTTTAGAGTGCTTGAGGTTGTCTGCTATCTCTCTTAGATTTTCCTCATTATTTTTAATTCTTTTTCCCTTTTTTTTTTTTTTTTTTTTTTTTTTTTGTCTGCCTGGGTTATTTTGAATAGACCATCTTCAAGCTATGAAATTCTTTCTTCTGCTTGCTCTACCCTGCTGCTCAAGCTCTCTGCTGTGTTTTTTATTTCATTGAGTGAATCTTTCATTTCCAGGAGTTCTGCTACACTCTTTTTTAAGGTATTAATCTCTTTGTAAATTTCCTCCTTCGTATTTGGATATTTTTTCTTGTTTCATTGTGTTCTCTAATTGAGTCTTCTTTTATTTCTTTGAGTTTTCTTAAGATCATTGCTCAGAATTCTTTTTCAGACATTTCAAGGATTCTCTGTTCCATGGAGTCTGAAATTTGAGCATTACTATAATCTTTCAATGGTGTCATATCATCTTGTTTATTTGTAGTTCTAGTATTTTTTCATTGATGTTTGGTCATTTGGTAGAGCGTTTGCTTCTTCTATTACACTGAGGTTGGCTATGAGGATAAAGATTTCTTCCTCTATCTGCAGGTTTTACTGGTGACTCTTATATCAGAGTATTTAAATGAGCAGTAGGTTACCTGTGGAGTGGCCCTGGCTGCTAATGTGGTGGTGAATTGTCTTTGCTTCACAGTAGGTGTGGTAGTGGCTATAATACACCACCTTGGGTCCTGTTCTAGAATCTGTGGCTGTAGAATGAGCCCCCAGCAGGTCTCCTCAGCTCACCTTGGCAGGGCAGGCCATGGGTCTCGGTTCCTCCCTCTGGGTCCAAGAAGTGGGGAGGGGTCGGTCACATGACATGCGTCTCCACAGCTCCCCTCCAGTAGGCTGGGCCAGGCCCTAGTTCCATCCTTTCAATGCACCTGGAATGCTCCCTCTGCTGCCATCATCATTTCTTGAAATTCTCACCTTTCTTCAAGGCTCAACTCAAATGTTACCTCTTGTAAGTTTCTGATCACTTCTCTCCTACCTGCCCGGAATGAAGCTCTGATAGTGGTAACACAGACAGATGAGTTAGGTTCACTCTCATCTCTGCATTCACTTTTTATGTACATGACCTCATTTAATACTAACAACATTACTAACAATACTAACTAATAACATCTCATAGAGGAGACACCTGAGAACCAGTCTATGAAACATGCTCTCAAACGCACACTGCTAGTAAATAGTCAGTGGTCAAATTCAGTGCCAGGAAGAGGCACCACATGAGGACAACTCCCTCTACTAAAGCACCAAGCTCATGGTCTGAAATCTTCTATGGCTCTTTTTCTTCCGAGGAGCGTGTCGTATTGATCTTCTCAGTCCCCATACCTAGAAAAGTCATCACAAATAGGTTCATAAACTGAACTTCCCCCTTTTTTTT
>NW_007738254.1:40372-41066 GCF_000696425.1 Galeopterus variegatus | reverse complement strand
TTTTTTTTAAAGAAAAGGAAAATACCTGTAACTATTTAACAGTGTATCTGAGCGTTCTGCTTTGAGGACATTTTCATGTTAATCTTTTTTTAGTCTACTTCTGTGGTCCTTTTTTTTATGCATTATGAATCTCTCTTTTCAGAAAATATTTTAAATAGCACTCTTTGTTTTTAAGAAGAGTAGTACCATGAAAACTTTCTTCTCTACTTTCTTTTGAGAAAAATTTCAGACTTACAGAAAAATAGAGCATAGTATAATGAATCCTGTATGCTCAGTGCCCACATTAAACCATTTTTAACATTTTGCAATATTTGCTTCATGTATTGTTTTGCTGAAGTAGTATGAAGTAAATAACAGACGTGAAGACATTTCTTTCCTATGTTCTTCTGTATGCAGTTCTAAAAAAGACCAACATGGACATGCTCTTCTCTAATCACAATACCATTGTCATATCTACCAAAATTCACAAGATTTTTTTACTAACAACTAATACCCACTCTGTATTGAATTACAAGTTTTCAAAAAATGCTGTTTCGATTAAGTCAGCATCCATACAAGTACCACACTTTGGTTTTCATTTGGTTGATATGTCTCTTAAGTCTCATTTAGTCTAAAAAATTTCTCTTCTTCCCACCCCTCACTTTTGCCATGGCATTGACTTGTTGAAGAGATGGGCCAATTGTCCTTTAAAAAT
>NW_007738254.1:37727-39955 GCF_000696425.1 Galeopterus variegatus | reverse complement strand
CTGTATTGAATTACAAGTTTTCAAAAAATGCTGTTTCGATTAAGTCAGCATCCATACAAGTGCCACACTTTGGTTTTCATTTGGTTGATATGTCTCTTAAGTCTCATTTAGTCTAAAAAATTTCTCTCCCTCCCTCCCCTCACTTTTGCCATGGCATTGACTTGTTGAAGAGATGGGCCAATTGTCCTTTAAAAATAATGTCCTACCTTCTACATACTTCTGACTGTTTCCTCTTTTAAAGGAAACAATCCCCCATAAACCAGAATTCAGGATTACAGTCTTGATGAAGTTCAGGTCACACATCTGCAGCAAGAATGCATGAAGGTGGGAGTGACATGGCCAACTTGGCAGAACAGAAGTTCCCAGGCTTCTCCAGCTCCCACAGAAAGTTCAGCTAACACCTGTAAGCAGACCAGAACACCTTTGTGAAAACCCTAAAACTTGCGGATGAAACTGAGATGTCTTGTGGGCCACAGAACCAAATAAACCATAATACAATAAACGTGAGGGGAACAACCTCATATTGACTGTATCTCCCTTCCCCCTCCCCCTTTCCCTTCCCCACGTCAGCACACCAGCACACAGCGAGGATCCCCAGGGCCCACAGTTTCTACAGTGGGAAAAGAGAACCAGCGGCAGATACCAGCTTCCCTCCCAGGAAGCAGACACTTCCCAGGGAGCCCATTCCTGTCTCGCCTCATGGGGAACAGTAGGGATAGCATAATGGCAGGGCTGATTACCCGAGGACAGGTAGGAACAAAAAAAGGAGGCAGAGCTCACAGCAACCAGCACACAGCTCTCACAGATCTCAGTGGTCACTCTGTGTCCTACCGGTTGCCACACCCACTCAGAGATACCAGAAATGACAGAGCTCACTTGCAAAGCTGAGCTGGTCACTCCCAGAAGACTCTATCAAAAAACCATTAGAGCTAATAGATAAATATCATAAAGTTGCAGGATACAAAATCAATGTACAAAAATAAGAATCATTTCTATATACTAACAAAAACCTATACATAAAAGGAATTTAAAAACTCTTATTTATAACAGCTACCAAACAAAAAACTCAAATACTTAGAAGTCAATTTAACCAGGGATGTGAAAGACCTGTACACATTTAACACATAGCAAAACTCAACGTCACTAACCATTAGAGAAATGCAAATTAAAACCACAATTAAATGGCTATGAACAACAACAACAAACAAAAGGTAAGTGTTGGCAAGGATTTGGAGAAAAGGAAACCCTTGTATACTGTTGGTGGGGATGTCAACTAGCACAGCCATTACTGAAAACAGTATGGAGGTTTCTCAAAAATTAAAAACAGAACTACCACATGACCCAGCAATCCCACTTCTGGGTATATACCCGAAGGATTTGAAATCATTTTGTTGAAGAGACATCCGCACTCCCGTATTCATTGCAGCACTATTCACAATAGCCAAGTTATGGAATCAACCTAAGTGTCCATTGATGGATGAATGAATAAAGAGAGAGTGATATGTTTGTATGTGTATGTAATGCGACACTGTTCAGCCTTAAAAATAGAAGGAAATTCTGTCATCTGCAGCAACATGAATGAACCTGTAGGACATGATGTGAAGTGAAACAAGCCAGGCACAGAGGGACTAACACCACATGATCTCATTTGTATGTGGAATCTAAAATAATTGAGCCCAAAAGCAAAGAGTAGAATGGTGGTTACCAGAGGCTGGGGGTTGTGATGAATGGGTTGGTGTTGGACAGGAGTACAAAGCTTCAGTCAGACAGGAGAAATAAGTTTTTTGAGATCTGTTGCATGGCATGGTGACTACAGATAATACCTATGTCTTCTATATTTCAAAATCACTAAGAGAGTAAATTCTAAATGTCCTCTTCCATCACAAATGATGGTAAGTATTCAAGGTGATGGATATGTTAATTAGCTTGATTTAACAATTCCACATTGTACACATATATCATAACATCACTGTGCACCCCATAAATATATACAATTATAATTTGTCAATTTACAATTTAAAAAAGAATGCATGAAGGAGATCTTTATTATAAAGGGGGCCAAGAAAGCCACAGATCTTCTGCTGCAAGGAGATATACTGAACAGAATTGTGGATGTTATCTTTTCTTCAAGATTATGTGAAGACAATAGTAGGAAACAAGTGGAAAGGCTGGAAATGCTTTAATTCAATTAGGGCATTGCCTCTATCTTTTTGTTGTATGGATAAAAT
>NW_007738254.1:27164-37280 GCF_000696425.1 Galeopterus variegatus | reverse complement strand
GGGCGGGAGGTGTCGGTGACGGGCCATAATAATCATATACATTGTATATTGACAAAATAAAAAATTAAAAAATAAAAATAAAAAAAAAAAAGATTATGTGAAGACAATAGTAGGAAACAAGTGGAATGGCTGGAAATGCTTTAATTCAATTAGGGCATTGCCTCTATCTTTTTGTTGTATGGATAAAATTTCTGAGAATATACGTGTATTTTCCAAGAATTGCAGTATACTATGGATCTCAATCTTATCTGCTCTTCTCTCTAACAAGTTGCCTTAAAGAAAAATAAAGGAAAAAAAGAGAAAGGAAACAAAATTCCCATCGAGTATAATCTTCCCATGTGATCATTTATGACAGCTTGAGAATGAAATTGAGCCTAAACTGCCAACAGCTATATTTTCATAAGTGAAGGCCCCACACTGATTGCCAGTGGTAAAACAGTACAATAAAAAAAGGAGAAACAACGTGAACTGCTCACATAACACCAAGCAGCTTTTCCAGTTTTCTTTGTTTAGTCTCTCTTTCAGTGTTGTGAAAACAGCTCTCGAGTTCTGGTTGAGAGGGTTCTTTTATTACAACACAATGCAATTGTTTTCATAGTGGCTTGTGTATAAATAGCAGGACACAATCTTTTAAAGATATACTACCAACACTTCAGGTAAAGCATTAATAATATCCAAGTAAGAAACAATCGTATGGCTTACCACACAGGAAGGTCTGACTTGTGATAATAGGCTGGCAACTATGGTGGGGGCACAGGGGACTCGAAGGGTATAATGTTTTCTAGTTCATGACCACTGTGTATCAAGGATGTTGGTGTTGATATTATGGCTTAACATATATTTCAAAATGTTTTGTTAAGTACTAATTGTTTGGGATATCAATACTACTAACCAATTATAGGAACTAATATCAATCTAGAGGTTACTACTTACTGGGCTATATATCTCAGTACTTTGCAAGAATTACTGAACACCTCATTTAATCCTAAAAAAAAAAAAAAAAACCACACAAACTGTGCTGTAAATATTTTCATCAGCCTCCTTTTGCTGATAAACAAACCAGGACTTGAAGAGTTTAATAGTCAAGCTGGTATGACTTCAAAGACTGTGCTCTCAAAACTCCTCACATTTTCTACCATAAGTGGTATCATGGGAAAGAGAGGAAACTATCAATAGTGCTTTGGGTCCAAGAAGATATCAGCTATAGATTCTCTTGAAGCCCAAAAGAGAATTAACCATCTTGCCTCATTCCCATATTTACTTATCTGACTTTGTCATCACTAGGTCATGATCCCCATGACCAGAGACTGAAAATAGGCAAAATGCACATTGCTATGTGCTGTAACTGGGTTAGTTCCCATTGGTTTCCAAACTAGAATAGCCCAGAGGGAACATATTCTTTCGACAGAATCCCATGGGTGCTTACTCACCAGCTGAGTTCATCTCTCCCTGCCCCCAACACCATTCAGAGCTCAACATCTAAATTTAGATACCAGAAAGGAGGAAGGAAAGGTTGGGGGGTATGAACAGGTACGTAACCAAAGCAAAAAGGTAACTGCTGTTTCCAATGGTATTACAACTGAAATAACCAAAAAGTCACAGTTGTAGAAAAACCTATAAGCTATAGATAAAAATGTAACCCATATCTTGATAAACACATAACGGTAACTGCTGTTTCCAATGGTATTACAACTGAAATAACCAAAAAGTCACAGTTGTAGAAAACCTATAAGCTATAGATAAAAATGTAACCCATATCTTGATAAACACATAACTGAATTCACCAACAAAGTGAGAAAAATCTCCAGAAGAAACACACAGAATACTGATCACCAGAGCCTAAATCTGTGGATGGTTTGGGATGGGAGATGAGATCAGATAACAGTTTCAGTAACCAGAGAACTTGAATTTTTAGAAGCCACATAAAAAATAGAATATAAGATCTTAGATCACCAAAGTTAGGCAGTTATAGTTTAAAATTCCATCTAAATTCAGAAGCTTAGGACTCACAGAAATCAAAATTTACCAACAAACTCAAAGAGATGACAATAAATGTGTCTGTGTCAGACTAAACTCTAAGTAGAAAACTAGTCTTCTCTGAGAATTTGTAATTATTTATGTGAGTCTTAGGTGTGAATTTATACTCATTGTGAATTTATACTTCCTATTCAAAGTTGTTCTAAGTTCAATTAAGATTTAGGGCACTGAAGAAAATCCCAAGAAAAATAAAAATTATACTTTTCTTTAGAAAGAATGAAGAAAAGTGAATACAAAGAACCACGAACTAAATTCAAGAGAGGAATGAGTCCTTCATAGGTCAGTAGAAAGCTGTGCTAACTTTTATTCCTGGGGGTGCGGGAGGTGGGTACCTAAGTACAGTCAGGTGGAGGAGCCAAAGAAGGAGGGACTTGCAGGGCTCAGGAGAAGTGAGCAGAGCATTAGGTGATAGTGTGAGCTGGCAGAGGGGGTTAAATCTAGAAGAGTCCCAAGTGCAAACCACAATGCCTGACAAGTCATCTACACACATTGTTCATGCTCCACCCTGCATTTTGCTGAGAAAGTAGCAGTGGAAGAGGAGCCAAAAATCTGAGAGATATTTCAGAGACCCATCATGCCATGACAGAGGGCTGCATTCCAGGGCCCTGCTGGAGTTTAATTCAAGATTAAAACAAAAATATCTGAGACTTCAGCTCAACTCTTCCAACCACAAACAAGCACTTACAAGATCAAAAAGGTGTCAAGAATGAAAGTTAGGCTAATTGTAGGGGAACTCAGTACAGTCAAAACCATAGATCAACCACGGAGAAACTCAAATCCAGAACTCTGCAAGATCAACCTTCACTCTACCTTTAAGTTAGAACAAAAAATTCGCATTCTCTGGAAAATAAACAAAAATAACCAAAATCATACTTCTTCCTCCATTGTTATTTTACATACCAAGTCTAAAATACAATATAAAATTATGGAATTTATAAATCAACAAAATGTGTTCTGCTGTTTAAAAAAAGTGCACATATTCAACAGGAACAAGACAGAAAATCCTATTGTTGAAGTTAGAAGCCAAGGGCTTTAAAACATCTATTATAAATCTGTTAATTTACAGAAAAAGATGATATTATGGGTAAAAAGATGTGTTTTTTAAAGACAAACAGAACCTCTCAGTAGGAAACAAATGGAATTCTAGAACTGAAAAGCACAATATCTGAATAAAGTAAAATAAAATAAAATTTTACAATATAATATTTATCTGATGGGCTGAACACCAGATTGAACACTGCAGGAAAAGGGATTAGTGAACTTGAAGATAGTTTATTATAAATTATTTAAACCGAATTTTAGAGAGAAAGAATTGAACAGAGCATCAGTGAACTCTTGGTCATAACAAAGAGTCTAGTATGCATTTAATTGGAGTTCCAGAGAAAGAGGAGGAAAAAAATACAGCAGAAACATTTTTTGAAGAAATAATGGCACAAATTTTTCAAAAGTTGATGAAAACCACTAACCCACAGATCCAAGAAACCAAATTAACCCTAAACTAAATAAATACATTAAAAACAAAACAAACAAACAAAAACACGATGCACATCACAGTCAAACTACAAACTACAGGAAACCAATAATAAAGAGAAAATGTTAAAAGCACCCAGAAATAAAAAGACACCTTACATACAAGTGAACAATTGTAAGAAACACAACTGACTGCACAGCAGAAAGAATTGAATACAAAAAATAAGTGACACAATATATTTTAAAATCTTAAAAAAAAAAAAGTTGACTTTTTCCAGCAAAAATACCTTTGGAAAACTGAAAGTGAATTAAAGATAATTTCAGATAAACAAATGGCAATAGCATCTGTTGCCAGAAGATCTGTACCTCAAGAAATGCTGAATAAAATTCTTCATACTAAAAAGAAACTATACTAGATGAAAATTTGTATCTGCAAAAAGGAATGAAGAATGCTGTAAACAGCAAATATATATTTTTTTCTTAATTTTCTTAATTTTTAAAAATTATCTTTAAATCAAAAATAAAAATTATGTATGTAGGGCTTATAAAATATAGAAAAATATATATAAACAAAAGCATAAAGTACTAAAGAGTGTAAAAAAAGACTGTTATATGGTTTTTTACACTTTATCTGAAATGTAATGTTATTATGTAATGGTAGACTGTGATAGGTTATAGCTGCATATTGTAAACCCTCAAGTCACCATCAGGACATTGTTTTAAATCAATAAATCTTAAAAGAAAATAGAAATAAAATAGGAGTACCAGTTTACAACTACTAAAAAGCAATGACAGCCAAGCTGGGGCCGCTAGAGCTCAGGGGAAGAGGAATAGGACCTATGGAGTGCATGAAGGCAGGAGAAGCCACGATGAGAGAAAGAAAGACCCACTCCCCATTCTGAGCCCTGGCTGCTTCAAGGCTGGCCCTGATGAGCACACGGAGCAGGAGCTGGCAAAAGCCACTGCTGTGCCCTTCGTATGAATTTGCTTAGAGGCTGCAGAGTAGAAGAGTGCCTTGGTGGCCCCCAGGCCAGAAAGACCACTAACAGGACATAGGAGTGAGGGGCCACAGACAACTGAGAAAAGGAGGCACTCAGAGGCTGGTGAGTCATCATAAGGGACCAGCACACAGCCCATCCCATGGGAAGTGTTTGAGTGCAGGGAGTGGGGAGACAGGCCCACTAGGGGAACACTGGGGTGCAGCATGGACAGCTGATCTTCCCCCCAGTCAGCACAGGACCACTCAGTGGAGACTGATCAGGAATATAGAACTGCAGGGGTTGCAGTTTGCTGAAAAGACTCAGGCCCAGACCAGTGTTTCCACACAACCCAAGTGTAGCAGACCTCATAAGACCTGGAAGTGACTACAAGGTCAACAATTAAAACCTGAGCTGCACAAAAAGCCTTCCCCAGAGAATCAGCAGCAAAGCAGCAATTTCGCTCAACCACAGCGCTCAAGTGCTGGTCTCCACAGGAAGTTCCCCATTTTAGAAGTAACCAAAGGACAACAAATTAGTTCCAGTGCAGAGTTTTAAGTGGTGGGAATAGCAAATAATCCAACACAAAACTGAAAGAAAAAACAAAAATCCCACAGATCAGAGACAAACTTCTGATATTAACTAGTAAAGGTCTAACACTGCCAAAGAACACCTATAACACCTAGAAGGACTGGAAGCTCTTCAGGTTCCCAGGCCAGGTGGAGGAAGGGCCAAGAGCCTCAGCCATGCCCCCTGATGTCCACATCCAGCCCAGTAACGACCACCAAGCTGCCACCAGAAGTGCCCTAGGCAACCAAGCCAAGGTTGGGGGGAGGCCAAGGGCCTCAGCCATGTCCTCCCAATGTCCACATTCTGCCCAGTGATGACCACCAGGCCACTGCTGGAAGCACGCTGGGCTCCTGAGCCAGAGTGAGGGGACTGAGTGCCTCAGCCACACCCCCCAGAAGTCTGCATCCAGCCCAGCCACAACCAAGCCACTGTCAGAAACCCTCTGGGCTCCCCTGCTGGAATGTGGGGGGGGGGGTGCCACAGGCCTCAACCATGACCCCCTCCTTCCGCTTCCTCCCACCTTATCCCCCTCCCTTTTCTCCCTTCCCCCAACTGCTCTACAACATCTTAGAATGTAAAAATAAATAAATAAATAAATAAACTTTAAATAACAGATGAACACACAAAAAATAAATAAAATAAAATAAAAAGAAACAAAATAGGACACTAAATAATATTTAACTAATCCAAAAAGATAATATGAAAAGAGAAACAAAAGCAGATTAGAGAAAACAAATAGCAAGATGATAGACTTAAATATGACCATATTAACAATTACATTAAAAATAAATGGAATAAACACTGCGAACTAAAGGCAAAAATTATCTGACTGGTTAAAAAGTAGCAAGAAATATTTATTGGTATATGATAAATTAATCAGTGGAACACTAAAGAGAATCCAAAAACAGACCAACGTTTATATAATCAATTGATTTTTGACAAAGGTACCAAAACAACTCAATGACAAAAGATACATCATTTCAACAAAGATTCTGGAATATATATCCATAGTTTGAAAATACAATAATGAACTTTAGTGCTTGTCTCACACTATACACAAAAATAAATTTGAGAGGGCTTATGGGCACAAACGTAAAAGCTTAAACTATAAACATTTTAGAAGAAATACAGAATATCTTCATGACCTAAAGGTAGGAAAAGATTTCTTAGAACACAAAAATAAAACTTAAGAGGAAAAGAAATAATATACTGGACATCATCAAAATCACATTTCTGTTCATCAAAATACCATTAAAAATGGATTGAAAAGCCACAATTTGGAAGGGGGGTAAATACTCAAAAAGTACATGGAAAAATAGAAGTAAAAGGTAACACAAATTTTCCATGAACTTTTTGGTGTACCCTCATGTGTCTGTGTCTGTGTGTGTATGCACACAAATATACGTGCACATGTAATGTTGAGAAAGAGAGAGAGAGAAATAAGGACGTATATCTAGAATATAAAAAGAATTACTTGAAATTATGGATAAAGAGAAAAACACAACCAAAATTTTTAAATGGTCAGAAGACATGAACATGCACATCAGCCAGCACACAAAAAGATGCTCAATATCATTAGTCACCAAAGAAATGAAAATTAAAACCACAACACATATCTGTTAGAGTGGCTAAAATTAAAAATACCAAGATTTAGCAAGGATGTAGAACTGGAATTTTCATACTTCAGTGGTGGGAATTTAAAAGAGTACAACCACGGGCCAGCCCGGTGGCGCACTGGATAGTGCGCCACTTGGGAAGCGCGGCGGCGCTCCCGCCCAAGGGTTCGGATCCCACATACAGACCGGTTCCCACTCACTGGCTGAGCGAGGCGCGGGAGCAACGCCGAGGGTTGCAATCCCGTTGCCGGTCCCCGGTCCGGTACGGGGGCAACACTGAGGGTTGCGATCCGTTGCCGGACACGGAAAAAGACAAAAGACAAAAAAATAAATAAATAAAAGAGTACAACCAATGTAGAAAACTGAAAGTTTCTTTTATGTTAAACACAAACTTACCATATCGCCCAACAAATTCACACCTATGTATTCCCCCACCCCCCCAAAAAAAAATCCACTCAAAAATTTGGATACAAATGTTTATAAATGCTTTATTCATAAAAGTCAACACCTGGTAACAACCCCAATGTTCATGAACAGGTGAATGGATAAACAAATTGTGACATGTTCATACAATGAACTACTCAGCAATTAAAAGAAACATACCATTAATATGCATATCAATATGGGTTAATTTAAACAAGTAGATTGAAAAAAGTCAAACATAAAACAATGCATACTCTATGATTCCGCTTATGAAATTCTAGAACTGATATATATGTAGCAAGCTGAACAGTGATGAGAGGATTGATTTTACAGAGACATGAAGAAACTTTCTGGGGTAAGTAAAATATTTATATTTTGATTATGGTATGAGTTTTATGAATGTATACATTTGTCAAAATTCATTGAGCTTCACAATTAAAATCTATGCGTTTCAATTCATATAAATGATACCATAATTTTTTAAAGAGCATTTTCAGTTTTTATACCCCTGGGATATCTGGAAAAAACAGACATAGTACGGCTCCAGAATGATACTCCATCAACCCAGACTACGCAGGAGTCTCACAGATTAAGCTCCCCTTAATTATGAGATAAAATCCCAATCCAAATTTTTTCAACAAAAAGAAAAGAATTATTTTTACACAATAGTCAGCAAAGAATGTACGTGGTAGAATTAAAGCCTCATAATATTTACTAATAGAATTGTCTGATAAACTCTCTTAAACAGGAATTTTAAATGTTATTAAAGACAGAAAAGAAGAAATAAATTTAAAATGGCACAAAAAACAAGGTACTGTGAAGAAATACAAGACATAATTTGAAAAAAACTAAAGTTTCTACATACATAAAATATTTTCTTGAAATTAAAACAATACACTAAACATCAACTTAGACACAACTGAATAAGGAATTAGTGACCTGGAATAACTTTAGAATAAATTAATACTTCAACACAGAGACATAAAAAGATGGAAGGAATGGTTACGACATAAGAACAGAATGGGAATGTCCAATAAACATTTAATGAAGATTTTAAAACTAAAAAGAGGGTTCTCTAAATGTGGCCTACATTATGCCATTTAATGGACAACACTATGAAGTAGGTATTTGTCCCCAATTTATGCAGAGAGGGACACTAAGGCTCAGAAAAGTTGAGTAATATGTCTAATTATACAGATGCTACATGCCAAAGCCTGGATTCAAACTGAGCTCTGGCTGACTTCAAACCCCAATCTTTTTCTTTTTAAACAGAAATTAGCATTTTTTCCCCTACAAAAAAACAGTCAATTTGGGGGACCTCAATTTGACTCACTCTGTGTGGCTGACTTGCTCTTTGCAGAGACATTAGCAAATTAACCCCACAAGTGCCATGTGTTTGGATTATGTTAGCAAAATAAAACTTCTAGGAAACTAGAAGTTCAGTCCTGGCTAATTTTATCAATAGCCACACGCACTTATGAATAACAAAAGTGTAATCCTGGCTTCTCACTGTATAACAGAAATTAAAGACAAATGACACTTAGCACTACAATGGTTAATTTTATGCGTCAACTTGACTGGGCCATAGCATGCCCAGACATTCGGTCAAACACTATTTTGGGTGTGCCTGTAAGGGTGTTTCTGGATAAGATTAACATTTGGTTTTGTTTTAGTTTCTGCAGCTGGCTGATAAGGGGATCAGAATCCTTGACCTTGGTGTTAACCCTTGACCTTGGTGCTATAAGGTGGCGCTTTAACCAACTGAGCTAACCAGCTTAACACTTGAATTGATAGACTGAGTAAAGTGAATTGCCTTCCCTAATGTAGGTGGGCCCCATCCAATTAATTGAAGGCCTGAATAGAACAAAAAGAC
This sequence comes from Galeopterus variegatus, assembly GCF_000696425.1. Lineage (NCBI taxonomy): Eukaryota > Metazoa > Chordata > Mammalia > Dermoptera > Cynocephalidae > Galeopterus > Galeopterus variegatus. The sequence continues at coordinate 28,314 of NW_007738254.1, read as the reverse complement.
TGACCCTTCCACAAGTGGGGGTGGGGGTTCCTTCCAGCCTGACTGCCCTGAACTGGGACATCAGTTTTTCCTGCCTTTAGACTTGCACTGAAACACTGGCTCTTCCTGGGTCTCTCACCTTTCAGCATTCAGACTCTCCTTCTCAGGCCTTCAGATGTAGATTGGAATTACACCATCACCGTCGGTGCTCCCGGGTCCACAACTTGCCATCTGCAGACTTGGGGACCTGTCAGCCTCTGTAATCACATGAGCCAATTCCTTATAATAAATCTATTTCTATTCCCATGCATACACATCCTGTTGGTTCTGTTTCTCTGGAAGCCCTGATTAATACAAGCGCCATCACTTTTACAGTTAACGCTGATGAGTGAACACAGCTAAATGTCTGAAATCAGTAAAGAGGAATTGAAGACAAGGAAGCAGATGTAATAACTTTACATAATTTCACATAAGAGTAAAGCTTATATTCAAAGAGCAACTCTCCACAAAGTGGTAAAAATACCTCGTGTCACTAAATTCATGGAATATCTTGCTCTAAAATAATGCTATAGAGGACAAGGAGATGTGTGTTTGAGACCCAGCAGCTGTTTCAGTTCTGTAGATGTCTATTAAATAATGTTCCACTCAGGCCTCCATAAGAAAGGAATGCTTGTATTTCAGAACTGGATAAATTTAGTAGGTTAGATCAGGAAAGACTCTTCCATCCATATTTAACATAAAGTGATAAGAAGAGAGGCTTTCCAAGAACAGAGGGTTGGTGCACGTCCAATTCACCAGCCTCCCCGCACTGCCTGCTGCCCAGGTCTGCAGGGAAGTGTGGGAATGAGGCAGGACAGTGGGATTTGCCACTGCCCCTCGGGAAGAGAAAGCCCAGGCTGACCACCAGGAGAACAGCCAGAAGACAAACTGACAAGCAATGAAAGTGTGAAAGATCTCAGAGGAATTACAATCTGGAGCACATCCTGTAGCATTTGGGATGCTTAGCAGAACAAATGGATGACATTTAATCTGTGTCTATATTAGAAAGTCTTAACTTAAAACTATATATATTTAACTTTTAACTTAATGCTGTATGTAAGTAGTGCACACACACACACACACAAAGGTCTGGGGGGTTGGCTGCTGTGGTTTTTGTTTGAAACATTGTTTC
>NW_007738254.1:12481-26164 GCF_000696425.1 Galeopterus variegatus | reverse complement strand
GGGTTGCGATCCGTTGCCGGACACGGAAAAAGACAAAAGACAAAAAAATAAATAAATAAAAGAGTACAACCAATGTAGAAAACTGAAAGTTTCTTTTATGTTAAACACAAACTTACCATATCGCCCAACAAATTCACACCTATGTATTCCCCCACCCCCCCAAAAAAAAATCCACTCAAAAATTTGGATACAAATGTTTATAAATGCTTTATTCATAAAAGTCAACACCTGGTAACAACCCCAATGTTCATGAACAGGTGAATGGATAAACAAATTGTGACATGTTCATACAATGAACTACTCAGCAATTAAAAGAAACATACCATTAATATGCATATCAATATGGGTTAATTTAAACAAGTAGATTGAAAAAAGTCAAACATAAAACAATGCATACTCTATGATTCCGCTTATGAAATTCTAGAACTGATATATATGTAGCAAGCTGAACAGTGATGAGAGGATTGATTTTACAGAGACATGAAGAAACTTTCTGGGGTAAGTAAAATATTTATATTTTGATTATGGTATGAGTTTTATGAATGTATACATTTGTCAAAATTCATTGAGCTTCACAATTAAAATCTATGCGTTTCAATTCATATAAATGATACCATAATTTTTTAAAGAGCATTTTCAGTTTTTATACCCCTGGGATATCTGGAAAAAACAGACATAGTACGGCTCCAGAATGATACTCCATCAACCCAGACTACGCAGGAGTCTCACAGATTAAGCTCCCCTTAATTATGAGATAAAATCCCAATCCAAATTTTTTCAACAAAAAGAAAAGAATTATTTTTACACAATAGTCAGCAAAGAATGTACGTGGTAGAATTAAAGCCTCATAATATTTACTAATAGAATTGTCTGATAAACTCTCTTAAACAGGAATTTTAAATGTTATTAAAGACAGAAAAGAATAAATTTAAAATGGCACAAAAAACAAGGTACTGTGAAGAAATACAAGACATAATTTGAAAAAAACTAAAGTTTCTACATACATAAAATATTTTCTTGAAATTAAAACAATACACTAAACATCAACTTAGACACAACTGAATAAGGAATTAGTGACCTGGAATAACTTTAGAATAAATTAATACTTCAACACAGAGACATAAAAAGATGGAAGGAATGGTTACGACATAAGAACAGAATGGGAATGTCCAATAAACATTTAATGAAGATTTTAAAACTAAAAAGAGGGTTCTCTAAATGTGGCCTACATTATGCCATTTAATGGACAACACTATGAAGTAGGTATTTGTCCCCAATTTATGCAGAGAGGGACACTAAGGCTCAGAAAAGTTGAGTAATATGTCTAATTATACAGATGCTACATGCCAAAGCCTGGATTCAAACTGAGCTCTGGCTGACTTCAAACCCCAATCTTTTTCTTTTTAAACAGAAATTAGCATTTTTTCCCCTACAAAAAAACAGTCAATTTGGGGGACCTCAATTTGACTCACTCTGTGTGGCTGACTTGCTCTTTGCAGAGACATTAGCAAATTAACCCCACAAGTGCCATGTGTTTGGATTATGTTAGCAAAATAAAACTTCTAGGAAACTAGAAGTTCAGTCCTGGCTAATTTTATCAATAGCCACACGCACTTATGAATAACAAAAGTGTAATCCTGGCTTCTCACTGTATAACAGAAATTAAAGACAAATGACACTTAGCACTACAATGGTTAATTTTATGCGTCAACTTGACTGGGCCATAGCATGCCCAGACATTTGGTCAAACACTATTTTGGGTGTGCCTGTAAGGGTGTTTCTGGATAAGATTAACATTTGGTTTTGTTTTAGTTTCGGCAGCTGGCTGATAAGGGGATCAGAATCCTTGACCTTGGTGTTAACCCTTGACCTTGGTGCTATAAGGTGGCGCTTTAACCAACTGAGCTAACCGGCAAGCCCCAGATTAGCACTACAATGGTTAATTTTATGCGTCAACTTGACTGGGCCATAGCATGCCCAGACATTCGGTCAAACACTATTTTGGGTGTGCCTGTAAGGGTGTTTCTGGATAAGATTAACATTTGGTTTTGTTTTAGTTTCTGCAGCTGGCTGATAAGGGGATCAGAATCCTTGACCTTGGTGTTAACCCTTGACCTTGGTGCTATAAGGTGGCGCTTTAACCAACTGAGCTAACCAGCTTAACACTTGAATTGATAGACTGAGTAAAGTGAATTGCCTTCCCTAATGTAGGTGGGCCCCATCCAATTAATTGAAGGCCTGAATAGAACAAAAAGACTGACCCTTCCACAAGTGGGGGTGGGGGTTCCTTCCAGCCTGACTGCCCTGAACTGGGACATCAGTTTTTCCTGCCTTTAGACTTGCACTGAAACACTGGCTCTTCCTGGGTCTCTCACCTTTCAGCATTCAGACTCTCCTTCTCAGGCCTTCAGATGTAGATTGGAATTACACCATCACCGTCGGTGCTCCCGGGTCCACAACTTGCCATCTGCAGACTTGGGGACCTGTCAGCCTCTGTAATCACATGAGCCAATTCCTTATAATAAATCTATTTCTATTCCCATGCATACACATCCTGTTGGTTCTGTTTCTCTGGAAGCCCTGATTAATACAAGCGCCATCACTTTTACAGTTAACGCTGATGAGTGAACACAGCTAAATGTCTGAAATCAGTAAAGAGGAATTGAAGACAAGGAAGCAGATGTAATAACTTTACATAATTTCACATAAGAGTAAAGCTTATATTCAAAGAGCAACTCTCCACAAAGTGGTAAAAATACCTCGTGTCACTAAATTCATGGAATATCTTGCTCTAAAATAATGCTATAGAGGACAAGGAGATGTGTGTTTGAGACCCAGCAGCTGTTTCAGTTCTGTAGATGTCTATTAAATAATGTTCCACTCAGGCCTCCATAAGAAAGGAATGCTTGTATTTCAGAACTGGATAAATTTAGTAGGTTAGATCAGGAAAGACTCTTCCATCCATATTTAACATAAAGTGATAAGAAGAGAGGCTTTCCAAGAACAGAGGGTTGGTGCACGTCCAATTCACCAGCCTCCCCGCACTGCCTGCTGCCCAGGTCTGCAGGGAAGTGTGGGAATGAGGCAGGACAGTGGGATTTGCCACTGCCCCTCGGGAAGAGAAAGCCCAGGCTGACCACCAGGAGAACAGCCAGAAGACAAACTGACAAGCAATGAAAGTGTGAAAGATCTCAGAGGAATTACAATCTGGAGCACATCCTGTAGCATTTGGGATGCTTAGCAGAACAAATGGATGACATTTAATCTGTGTCTATATTAGAAAGTCTTAACTTAAAACTATATATATTTAACTTTTAACTTAATGCTGTATGTAAGTAGTGCACATAGCAGAACAAATGGATGACATTTAATCTGTGTCTATATTAGAAAGTCTTAACTTAAAACTACATATATTTAACTTTTAACTTAATGCTGTATGTAAGTAGTGCACACACACACACACACAAAGGTCTGGGGGGTTGGCTGCTGTGGTTTTTGTTTGAAACATTGTTTCTGTTGTGATTTGGTGAAAACAAACAGCAGACTGACAATTAACACCTGTCTATTTCTGAACATGGCTTTAGAGAAAGAGAAAACTTGCCCAGACTGGAAAATAATACATAGAGTGGAGAACTGCATAAAACAATGGGCTTGAAAGGACTGGATCTGTATCCCTGTTTTGCTACTTCCAATTTGTATAATCATAGCCAATAATAATACTGAAATAAGTAACCATTTATTGGGAGCTCACTGTTGGCAGCAGTTGGCTCCGTACTCCCCATATATTATCACATTTAATTTTTATGATGACCCTATGAGTTGGATATTATAATTTCCATTTTTTTTAAATGAGAAAACTGAAGTTCAAAAAGGTTAAGTACATTTCCCAAGGTCACTTAGCTTTTTAGAACCTTAGATTCTTATCCATAAAGTTTGTGGATTGAGACAACAACCTCAGAAGATTTCTTCCAGCTGTAGCACCTGTGATTTCCTTTGAGAGGCTCTCAGAAAAGAGCAGCTAGATCACTATCAACATCCCCCATGATGTTTAGCACAATTTACACATTGCAATCTCCAATAGATAATTTGTTGAATATTGCCTAGTTTCATACTAAAATAGAAAGTCAACCCATAAGTTTCATAGTTTTTATTAAACCACAGTCATAGGCTTTAATTAAAACTTACACGCACTTCAAAGTAAAAGAAATCCTTGCCATCAACCAAGTGAGGTCCAGGATGGAATAATGACTTCACATCATTTGCACTTATTTAGGGTTGTTGTCCCCACAGAGGGATCCACTGAGAAGAGCAGTGGAGCATTAATGTTGGTATCTATTGTTTTAATGTTTTGCCTGTGTAGTCAGCAAACAGAATGAATGGCCTTGTACGTATTTTTTCTCGGTAGGTTCAGGGACTTTCATTAGGAAGGCTTTGGCAGCGATTTGTATGTTGTCACTGTCATTTTCCACTCCATATAAGTCCACTAGGACCCAACTAACTCCAGAAACTGAATTTTATTTGGAAACGGGGGGCACTGAACAATGACCTAAATGTAATGCATAATCCTTGAGGACTGGGCAGAAGCTGTAGAGAGCTAGTGACAACCAGCAGCAATGTCAACACTGTGAGTCGGGGAGAGATGTGCAGCGCTGAACTGGTCTGGAAAACCAGAGGGCAGAGCTATAAAGCCTGGTGGGAAAACAAAATGTGTTTCCCAGAACTCAAGGCCCACACAGTGGAAAGGTAAAAAGCCAAAAACCTCAGAAAGCGATGAGTAATGATCAATACATAAAAACATAAACCAGAACAAAAATGAGAGGAAGAGAGAAACGCTGTAATTCCAGGTGGTGCTAAAGTACAGCAGGACCACGACTTATTAGATATCAACAAAAAGAAAATTTGAAACTAGTATCTGTATTAGATTTGGGATCTACTGTGTACTTTAAGGAGAAATAAAGAAAACAAAAGCATTATTTAATGACTACTCTTAAATGTATCATTTTTTATACGTATTTGCTTTTTCAGCTGCTAAAAATCTCTTGTAAGAATGTGACCATCACATTTTATTTATGTGTACAACTTCTTTTTTTTTTTTTTTGTCCTTTTTGAGACCAGCCGCACCACGCTCAGCCAGTGAGCGCTGTGAGCGCACCGGTCATCCCTGTATAGGATCCGAACCCGCGGCGGGAGCGCTGCTGCACCCCCAGAGCCGCACCCTCCCGAGTGCGCCACGGGCTCGGCCCGTGTACAACTTCTATAATCATTCTGATCCAACCCCACCGTGCCCAAATAATAAAGAAAACATTGGCCCTCATTTTACAAACGTAACGAACACCTATCATCATGTGTCTTGCTTAGCACTGGGGAAAAAAAGTGAAGTTTTAAATTCCTGCTCAGAGTAATTAGCAGTCTAATGCGGGAGACAGATGATTAAACAGTTAACTTCAACATTATTTTAAAAGTGGTATGATAGGTGTGACATGGTGCTGTAACCAAGTTCGGTCCTAAGAGCATTGAAACTTGCATTACTTAAGGCACAGACAATCTGCTACTTCAAAGCTGCCAGCAATTTTCTTAATCATCTTTGGAGAAGGCAGGCTCCCCTTTTGGAAGGTATATGTGGGTTTTAGCGGGGAGGGTGGAATTTGGGGGAAAGGGAGGTTGGCTTAGGTCATATCATTGGGCCATTTGGTAAAGCAAAAGACAGCCACCATCCTCTTCAGGAATGAAGACATTGAGACAGCGGGGAGGGTGGAATTTGGGGGAAAGGGAGGTTGGCTTAGGTCATATCATTGGGCCATTTGATAAAGCAAAAGACAGCCACCATCCTCTTCAGGAATGAAGACATTGAGACGAGGAGTGAAGCTTCATTGCCTCTGTCAACAGCTCACCTTTCCTCTCTCACGTTATGTGCTGGGCGTTGTACTACTGCTGCACAAGTGTCAACTTGTAACAACTCTATGAGGCAGGGACCCTGTATAAGGGTATGAGGCAAAGTATTAGTTCTGTTTTCTAAAATGAAGAAACCTAGGCACAGAGAGATGAATTTCCCTCTTACACAAGTAAGTAGCGGAGTCAGGATCCTAACTCATAAGGTCACTAGGGTCCAGGTGCTTGACGGCTACTCCATACCCCCCCACACACACACACGCCATCATTGTGAGCAGAGTGGCTTTTCTGTAGGTTACTATGGTTGATCAAAGTGCCCACAAACTATTTAACACGCTCCCCTCAGGATCTGAATTGGGCATCATTTGTGCAATAAATAATAGAAGATGGCAATAGAACATGGCCAATAGAACATGGCAATAGAACATGGCAGAAGTGGCATATGCCAGTTTCCAGGTCTTACGAGACTGGCAGTCCTTACTTTCTCTCTCCTGGAAGACTCACACTTAGATTTTTAAAAGCTGAAATGCAAATATGTGTTAGAAAGAACATATCCAAGAGTAGCAAGCCCTAAGATGTGCCTAAGAAGTCTGACTACACTGTTGAAGAAACCACATGGAAAGGCCTTAAGATTCAAGGAGGGAAGGTTCTTGGCCTCTCCAGACCAGCCCTACCTCCAGCTGGATGACACCATGTGATCCCAGTCAATGCAAAGTTGAGCAGAAGCTTAGCACTGTCCAAAGGTCTGACCCTTAAAATCGAGAGGGAGGGAGGGAAGGAGGGAGGTGCGGGAGAGAGAGAGAGAGAGAGAGAGAGGAGGGAGATTGCCAGAGAATGCACATCTTTTTGTTCTAGTGGTTATTTTAACCTAAGATTTTATTTCCTGCATGTGAGTCCTTCCTGTTGCCCTTAAGCCTTCAGTAAAAGTTTCATTAAACCTTAGAACCTAGATGAGAGTGAAGGAGCAGGTGCAGCGGGATAGGGCAAGGATGAGCACATGGCCACTCGCACGTTCTGCACAGCCCAAGTGTATGCCTCGCTCTTAGGGCAGACCACCTGGGCTCAAACCCCAGCTCAACATGACTTGTTTTATCCTCTTGGACAAGTTACTTACACCTTTGTGACTCAGTTTCCCCTTATGTAAAATTAAATTTAGTACTGGCTTCCTTATATCTTCTATCTCCATCATTAAGGGAGAGGAGGGAGCCTCAGAAACCTTCCTCGTCCTACCCCTCAACACTCACAGCCTTACTACCAAGATGTGCCTTGAGTCCAACTTGGTTTGATGAGAATGAGAGGAAGAATCTAGAAACCCAGAGAGTGAGTAAGACACCAGCAGATAAGCATTTGAGGCAGAGAGGGTGGCATGAGAAAACACCAATGGGTGTGCAATAGCGGTGGGTTCTTAGACAGCCACAAGCAGATTGAAACAGCATGTCTCTAGTGTGTTGAGTAAAGGTGTAGAGAGCCAGGATGGATGGAAGGCTGTGGTTTGGAGAGGGACCCAAGAGCCAGACCAGGGAAAGCCCTGTCTCCCTTGCCAAGTAGTTTGGGCTCCAGTGTGACAAGAGGGGGGATAATTACAAAGCGTGAAACTGTAGACCCCAAATACCCATCACACATTGATGTTCAATCTTCATAAGAAATCTGTGAGGCAAGTAGAAAACATACATTTATTCCATCACTGGTAAGGACATTGAGGTCTAAAAGAACAGCCACTCAGACTCAAGAGGTCTGTTGAGTCTTCTCAGGCCCAAGCAACCTGAGGAAGAAAACAAAGTCTTCACGGAAGGAGACTACTTAAAACCTACACATGCAAACAGAAGAGTTACCTTGTAAGTCCGTTTTCTCACACCCTGGATGCTATGGTCTGAATGTTTGTGTCCTCCCCCCAACCCCAAATTCATATGTTGAAACTTAATCCCCAGTGCGACAGCATTAAGAGGTGGGGCCTTGGGGAGAAGGGGATTAGTGCCTGTTAAGGATTGATTGAATTGCATCCCCCAAAGTTGGTATATTAGATGCTTAATCCCCGTGACTGTTGACGGTAGGAAATCCTATTACGGCAGCTGAAAGATGGGGCTTTGCAGAGGTAATTAGATTGTAAGGACCATGCCTAGTGAATGGATTAATAATGGTGGCGTAGGGCATGGTTCTGATGGCTTTTAAGAAGAGCACATGAGAAGTTCTCTCTCTCTGGTCTGCCATTTTCTGCCATAGATTGTAAGGACCATGCCTAGTGAATGGATTAATAATGGTGGCGTAGGGCATGGTTCTGACGGCTTTTAAGAAGAGCACATGAGAAGTTCTCTCTCTCTGGTCTGCCATTTTCTGCCCTGTGAGGCCTCTGGGTTACTGTCACCGCACCAAGACCCTCACCAGATGTGTTCCCTGGACTTTGGACTTCCAATGTGAGGCCTCTGGGTTACTGTCACCGCACCAAGACCCTCACCAGATGTGTTCCCTGGACTTTGGACTTCCAAACCTTCCAAACTATAAGCAATAAATTTTGTTTTCCTTATAAATTACCCAGTTCCAAGTATTTTGTTATAAGCAACAGAAACAGACTAATAAAGTACCCTTATAAAATAGGCCAAAAAGAGCTCGCTCGGCCCCTTCCAACATGTGAGGTTATGGCAAGAAGATGGCCCTCGCCAGACGCCGAATAGCCTGTACTTTGCTCTTAGAGTTCCCAGCCTCCAGAACTGTGAGAAATAAATTTCTGTTGTTTATAAGCTATCCAGCTTATGGTTTTTGTTATAGCAGCCCAAATGGACTAAGATAATGTAATTTTACTGTGCAGAAGAAACGATAAACATGTTTCAGTTAATCCAGCTCACATACCTCAGTTTACCTCCTACTCTGGAGTATAATATGAAATAGAAGCTGGTGATCAATTATATATGCCAAGTTTTCCAAATGATTCTTCTCAGCAAAAAATTTCTGTCTTAGGTAAAGCAAGGAGATATCTTTGTCCAACTAGACAATACTCCAATGGTCCATATAAAAAATAGCAAATGACTTGGATGTCTACATCACACATCAGTGCTAAGAGTGAACAAACCAGTATTATATTCTGACAATTAGGTATAATAAATTTGTTTAATTATCAGCATATCCTGCCTTGTATTGGCAACATGAATGAAAACACGAATTTTTTCCTGAGCAAAAAGACTTCTAAATCCAGCTCCACCTGATTTGGTCTAAATTTTTATGTTTTCATTCCATCTACCATGTTTTATTCCAAATATTAAGGAATAAAGAAAGACAGTCAATCTCCCTACAACCATTAACTTTTAAAGTTCCTAATCTAGAAAGAGTCACTCCCAAGATTCAGAATCATTTACTAGTTACAAATGTTGGAATGTTTCAATAATATGAGACCAGTATTTTCAATAGTATCTATTTTTCAGATGTGAAACCCCACCACCAACTAGAACCTTTGTTCACATGAACAACATAGGAGGAAACAGTATTATTGAGAAGTTCCTCATCTAAGGAAGAAAGAATACATAAAAGAAATTATTATTTTATCATTTGTTGGTAGCTGGAAATTCAGCACACAGAAAGAGTGGAGTTTCAGACCATTCCAAACTCTCTTTACTTTATGACCTCTCATTATTTACTTCCACTGTAACAAATCAAAAATAAAGAAAACTAATCATTACTACTTTTCTAGTATTGGGTCAAGAAATGAGTATTTTTCTCTCAGAAGAGGCTTCCATCACCTTCACAGGCGCGCCATTCCTCACAGACTCCGTTCTCTTACCAACCCTTCTCACCATCGCCTCTACTGATCTATTTATTACGTCCTTAGATATTTCCTTAACTTTCCCCACATGGGACCCTCAGTGCTGTTGCAAATGCCAGTTTCCAGGCTCTTGCCTTCAACAGTCCAGACCTCTCTCTTATTTTTGTCTGTTCCATTTAGTCTCCATTCAGGTAGTCAACATGGTCTTTCCAAACCGTGAGCCTCATTATAAACCTTCCAACCTCTAAGTTCTTCTAAGACAATTCTCGGATTCTCCGAGATAAATGTTAAATTCCTTAACATGGATGTCTCTCCTCACCTATGGCTTAGCTGTAATTCCAGTCCCGCACAATGGGTGGGGTGACGCTGTGCAGCTGTTGGCACAGGAGCAGCAGAGGTGGTCTAGAAGCACGTGCAAGCAAGAGATTGGGAGGAAGTCTTTTAGCTTCCAGGCCTTCAGGAAGAAGAAATCCAGGCCTCAGGTGTTCAGTCTAGAATGTGGGGACATCATACAGGGTCACGTGAAGTGGATGTTTGGGTCGCCTGCTGGAGAACATGTCTCCAATCCTTCAACTTCTCCTTTCTCCTATGGGAAAACAGCTGGGCAGCTTAGGCTACATTGACTGCAGGAGGCTCTGATTGATGTAAGCCAAGCAAGGTCATGGCATCCCTCTCGACATGGTGAATGGTTCAGGGAAGGACATATAACTGGCTCATCCCTAATCCAAACAGCGCATACTATTCTTCTGGCCCCATGGATTGTTACAGACACAGGCACATAATCTAAGATGCTCCGATCTTAATAAAGCTCCAGATTTTAATAAATGTGGAAGACATTCTGTCTGTTCCTTGGCTGTGGAAAGGAAGCTTGCAGCCTAGAGCTGCTAGCAGCTGCTTTGCCACCACCATAAAGTCAGACTAAGGATAAATTCGATATGTACATATGTGGGCGGGGAATGAGGTAGAGAACTCAGAGAACCGCAGGAAAACGGAGCCGCATTAATGAGGACATTATGGACATGAGTCAATAAATTCCCTTTATTGTTTAAGCCCAGACCCACCACCTCAACCACTGTCACCCTGTGTCTTCTCTTGCCACTCTCGAACACAGCTCCTTGATCCTCATAAAATGTTTTCTCTCTGCATCCCCACTCCACCTGTTTTATCTCTGGATCTCAGGAGAGGCTGTCAGCATTTCATTCCTTCTCCTGAGCTGGTTGGGACCTAGAAGTGGGTGGGTGCTTCTGACCCCCTCATAAAATGTTTTCTCTCTGCATCCCCACTCCACCTGTTTTATCTCTGGATCTCAGGAGAAGCTGTCAGCATTTCATTCCTTCTCCTGAGCTGGTTGGGACCTAGAAGTGGGTGGGTGCTTCTGACCCTATGAACAGAGGGGGGTAAGAGGCCTCTCTGTACACTGGTCTCAAGGTTAAAAATCTTCTGACAGTTAGACCTTTCTTTCTCCATATCTCCAGCATAGTTATCATGTTAAAAATGTTTAATCTTTTGCCACTTGAATTGTACTCCCACCCCCTGTGTTAACCCAACTTCAGCACATAGCAAGCCCAGGAAATCCAGGGAGAAAGCGAGGGGTGGAGGAAGGAGAAAAACTCATCACTCCACAGTGTATGCTGAATTGCTTGTGGAACCCTGAAAAGAATGACTGTTCAAGAATTCTCCGCCTTTCCTCTGCCTGAAATCCTCTTACCTTGCTTGTGTCCTTACAGGTGTTGGCCCACGTCTTAAGACTTAACTTAAGGATGAGGTTATGAAGCCACAGGTACCACTGAGCATTCTCTCCATCACGCCTATCATAACAGATTTCTATTGTAGTTCCTGCATGTATATTACGCTTACTTGTGTTCAGTTCTGACTCTCCTACCAGACCCAGTCAGTAAGCCACTCAAAAGCAAAGTTCCTGCCATACAGTAAGGGCTCGAACTTTCTTTCTACACTGAATCTCATCTATAGGATAAAATATGGAGAGGATTAGCTTTAGACTTCTTATATACTAGAAGTCTCTGGTGAATAGCGTAAAAAGGGGAAAGGAAAGCAAAAGAGAGCTTTGAAGAAGGCAAGATATGAACTCTTTCAAGAGAACATAAGAACAATCTTTCCACTTATGCCTGAAGCACCTAGTCAGCCACCGCTCCAGTAGACCTACCACCAAGTCCATCCAGTTAATTACTAGTGTCGACTCACTCCTCCCCAAGCAAAATGCTGCCTCATTTCAATTTAACCTTACAGATCCCATCCTTATCCCAAACTCTGCATAAACCTTGACTTTTGCTTTCTTGAAGAGGCTGTGCTTCCAGATGTAGCTCTGTCTTGGCCAGCAAGAGATAAATTCAGCTTTTGTCTTTCATATTTGAATCCCAAATCTTCTGAAATGTGATTCCTTTTAAGAAATTATAGTCTTACTTGTCAGAGAGGCCTGAAAACATAACCAAGCTACAATGAATGTGATGTCTTTCAGGGAAGTGAAATATACCATCTCTCACCTCATGTTATCAAGCCATTTTCACATTTTCCAACCTGCCCCCCACCAACCTCTCTGCAACTATTTCATTTTCTATTTTATTTTATCTGCTTCCTTTCTTTAGCATTCAACAAAGCTCAAAGTCAGTTGTTTAAGACTAAAGAATTACTTGAAGAGACCTTTAGATAAACCAGAAGAACTCTATGTATGTATGTGTCATAATCCATTTTGTGCTGCTATAACAGGATAACACAGACTGGATAATTTATAATGAACAGAAATGTATTGGCTCACAGTTCTGGAGACTGGGAAGTCCCATATCAAGGTGCTGGCCTCTGGTGACGATTTCTTGTGGCATCATAACAACATTGTGGAAGCCAGCACATGGCAGAAGGGTGAAGAGGGCTAGAGACACAGCAAGGAGGGTGAACCCACTCCCATGATAATGGCACTAATCCATTCATGAGGACGGAGCCCCCTTAACCCAAACACCTCTCTAAAGTTCCGTCTCTTAATACTGTTACAATGGCAATTTAATTTCAACATGAATTTTGTATTTTGTTTGTTTCCTTTTAAGTCTGTCTTCATTTTAAATTTTAAATATTCATTAAAATTTTTTTTCAACATGAATTTTGGATGGAATAAACATTCAAATCATAGTAGTCTCTAAAGTAATCCAGAAATTCATTGTTTACTTGCCCCGTTGCCCAACAGCAATAGGAAGAGATATTCCTAAGGGGTCTGAGCTGCAAGAGATTTAACATTGAATGCAGAACTTCAAATAGAACTTCAATATAGATTTCTAGCGCAAACTAACATTTTCTAAAGGGAATGTTTTTTAGTTTAGCCTGTTATTTTAATTCTTAAAGAGATTTTACTGCCAATGTTTTTCAATATACTTCTCTTTGTAATTTTATTCAGGCGGTTTATTCAATATAGGAGCAGTATTATATTTTAATTTTTTTTTAATTTAATGCAGAAGTTCAAATTGTACAAAAAACACATCCACAAAATTCCCCTTTGTGCTTTGGCGCTTCCATTTCACTTAAGGTGGGTGTGGCAGATGGAGAACTGGGGCTGGCGTCTGTTTTAGCTGAGCAGTAATAGGTTTGGTCCTAGGAATCTTTCTGCTTATCCTCTGCTGTTGATCAAGATAGCATGAGAAAGCACTAACACAGTATCCTGCACACATGTGCCACTTAATAAACATTTCATAAAAAAAAACAAAATTCAACATAAAAAAAAAAATAAATGTAGTTGCTGTTTGCCAAAAGTGCCTGATTCTCTCCTTCCCCAGAATATGGTGGGATTCTACTTACTTGCTCCCTTATGGTTGGGTGGGGTGAACAGAAGCAGGAGATGTCACTTCTAAGACATTTAATTATCCCTGAAAGCCCCCCCAGAGCCTTCTTTTTCCTCTGATGTAATGACTGATGGTTGTATCAGACTGGACCTCTGAATGCCTGTGATGACCAGAGCCCTCTAGTGATCTGTGAGAATGTGAAGCATGAATGAGAAATAAACCTTTCTTGTTTTAAACCACAGCGAGTATGGAGTTATTTAG
>NW_007738254.1:9828-12239 GCF_000696425.1 Galeopterus variegatus | reverse complement strand
TTTTTAAATCAATAAGGGATATTTACATGGATCAGAAAGTGGTCTTCTTCCCCATTATAGACAAGTATACTGTTATGGCCTTTTGAAGTATTTAATACCATAGAGGATTTTTAAAGCCATAAAGGTTAAAAATGGACAGCAGACCTCGGGGATAGAGAGAATCTCCTAATGTTTGTAGATCATCCACATTAATTATACGTGCTGTCCTCTTTCATTTACAACTACTTAAAATGCACTTAAATTTCTCTCCAGGCATTATAAATTCTATGTTTGGAATATTTCTTTGACATATAGTAGTCCTGTGAAATGGGGAGTTTCAAAGCACCCTCAGAAATTACAAATACTTCTAAGAAATTATGAAAAGTGGCCTTTCTTTTTTTTTTTTTTTTTTAATTCCTTTTTGTCTTTTTTACTGACCGGCAACGGGATCGCAACCCTCGGTGTTGCGCCCGCACCACGCTCTGCCAGTGAGCGGGAACTGGTCTCCATATGGGATCCGAACCCTCGGCAGGAGCACTGCCACACTCCCAAGCTGCGCACTCTCCAGTGCGCCACCAGGCCGGCCCAAAAGTGGCCTTTCTAAGATGCACATATATTCAAAGCAACTCCCTGCAGAGAATTCTCCAGTGACTTTTCTTATGCTTCATGGTCAAGTCCAAATCCCAGCAAGGGACGCAAGACCCTTAGTGAACTGGCTGTCACCCACTTCCCAGTATCCTGAGATGGTGGGCCCCAGTCATTCCCGGGATCCTGGGCTAGTGGGTCCCCATCTCCGTCTAGTCGTGTGTCCCTAAGGCTGACTCCTCTCCGCCCGCCTGGCATCAATCCCACGGGGTGCTGCTACTCATACATCTGCCTCCTCCACTAGACAGTGGACAAGATTCAGATAAACTGGATTTCACTTAGCTCAACTCTGTGTACTCAAGGTGCAGACAATTTCCTACAGAGACAGAATGGTATAGTGAAGGAGAAACTGGGCTTTAGAGTAAAAGTCTTCAATTCAGAGTGACTTGAACTGAAACACCCCTCTGAGCCTCACATGGCCTAAACCAGACTCACAGATGGGCTGGCCCTAGTTGGGCTTCTTGAGCTACAGACACAGATTCTTTCCCCTGGCTGTCTCTTCAGTGCACAAGCCCCCGAGCTCCCTGAATCTCATCTGCAGGCCTGCCTAGCCCTCCTGATACACTCAGCTCTGCTTCTCAGCACCCCAGCCCAGGCTAGCAACCTAGGCCCCTGACCGCTCCAGAGCAAAGTGTTAACAGCGAAGTCCATAGCAATACTGGATTGTAAATGACCTCTTTTCCCCTCAGCAAGGCTATCAGCACTTCCTCTTAAGATTGAAGTGGCCTAGATTTCAGCTCTAGCTCAGCCACTGTGTAAGTCATTTCATTTTAATTTATTTAATTGCCACCTTTATACTAGGCAATGTTTTAGGTGCTCAGGATGCAGTGGTGAGTGAAAACCATCTCCTAGAGCAAAAATGCCATCTCCCAGCTGGGTCTGGGGCAGGTCTTGAACCTGTCTGAGGCTGTGTCCTTAAAGTAGAGACAATAATCCCCCATTACAGACTTGCCATGAGGATAAAAAGAGAAAACATATGTGGGAATACATTATAAACTGTAAAGTGCTATGGAAAATCAGGATTATACAATTCTTAGCCCTTCTCAGTTCTCTTCTTTTCCTAAGTCCACGTTAATGTAGCAGTGTACGTCACACAGCTAAATGCACTTTCCTGTACAGTTTCCACACAAGTCCCCATAAGCTCAGATCTTCCTGCCTGACAGGCTAATGTGCTGCTGCCATCCCCTCAACATTAGTCTAATTCCGATGTGAGGCTATGGAAGTGACAAGGGAAGCTATTTTAGAGGTGCCTGGGGTCGTAAAACATTTGAAAAATTATTTGGCTGTCGAAGTCACGTCAGAGTAAATCTGCATGAAGACCCTGTGGTTGTGAACTAAATGTGAGGCGCTTTTCTGCTGTGCTCTGGAGAGGCCTGGCAGGACCAGCGACCAATGGTGCCCTCATCAGTCACTTTGCAGAGGACCGCTCAGAGCCCCCCGAAAGCCAGGGCCTCTGGGATTCACTCAGCAACTCTGAGGAAGCTTTGCAACTGGGAGTGCCTGGAAGGATCCAAGAACAGGAAACAAAAAGTCTCTTGCCATGAAAAGACACTTATCCTTAAGTGTCAGAAATGGATGCCCTTTTTCAACAGGAGAGATCCAAAAAGCATTGAAGGGAATTATCTATCTTGTATTTTCTAAAAGTATGATTGAGAAAAGTTGCAAAAATCAGAATTGTAATGCTCTAGCCAACTATTCTTTTCCCTTGGTTTGTGCATTGAGCCTAGCTGTTGGGCTACGCCCGGGCCGCCAGCCATTTTGGGAAAGTACCTCAGCCATTTTAAACT
>NW_007738254.1:7011-8933 GCF_000696425.1 Galeopterus variegatus | reverse complement strand
TTTTTTTTAAGAACAGCTTTGAACTAGGACTTTTCAAACAGTGGAAACCTGGTGGTGCCACAGAGGTGTCTCACTTATTCCTGAGATGGGAGAGGGAGGTGAGAAGAGACCAAGGGGCTGGGACCAAAGTCTGTACTACAAACAGCGGCCCATAAAGTTAACTGCTTCACTTCTATCCATACATACGGGGGGTGGGGGAAGAATATATACATACACATAGGTTCTGCTCCCAAAGTATTGAAACGACTGCAAAAGACAAAGGTCATTTCCAAATATATTCCTCTAAACCTCACAAACAAGGCTGTGAATTCCTTTAGGATGAGAACCGTATGTGATTCATTTCCGTATCCACCGTATCACAGAGTGCCTCATGCACAGAATATCCTCCATATGAATGAATAGATGAGCAGATAACCATGAAAGAACTAAGAGAAAAAAAGAGGAAGCAGAGAAGAGAAGAGAAGATACAAATAGAAGAAGGGAGAGAAAAAAGACAATAGGATAGAGAATTATTAGGATTTAAAATTAACAAATAAAAATTAGAAAATATGGTGGCTTGTCCAGCTTAAGTTGCTTGGCTGATAAAACTCAACCAGGAGTGCTTTGTGCTTTGTCAAGGGAGGCAGAAATCATTGCAACGCCTCCTTCCCGTACCCCTGCACCTTGCCTAACTCCTGCCCTCACTGTAGACTCCACTTTACCATGAAGAAAACAGAAAGAAAGGGACCTTACAGATAAAAATCCCTCTTGTGCATGACTAACTTACCTTGCTGTCCTGGTCCCTACAGCCTTCTATATACAGATCTATAATTCCAGACTGCGGTGGCTGAAATTATTCTGCCCATCGGCATCATCTAATTCTGTGTACAAAGATCATTCACAGAATAGAGCCACTGTCATATAAGTCTACCCCACTAATGCACTAGAAGGATTCAAATTGGTGTATCAGACTCAGCAGCTTTCAGACAAAGAATATTATTTTTCATGCACTGTGGCAAAGGAAGCGTTGATGGTGCTTTTGACCTTAATTATTTGTGATAACTACATGAACAGAACCACATAGTTCTCAGGGCTGCAAAAGCATATTTCCACAAACCTCCATCAAGTAACAATTATTGATAATTCTAATTTCTTTCAATAAATATTTTAGAACACGGCAGAATCGTGGTGTCAGTAGGAGACATGCTCAGAATGTCTTCCTGGGCATGGGCTATTATTCTAGTTCCACAGAAAAGAGAGCTTTTATCCCCCTCCTCAGTGAACTGATTTATTTATGTTAAAAAAAAATGATAGTGTCTAAGAAATTGTTGCTCCATGTCTTGTTCCAAACACCTGAAACCATTCTCGCCCTCCATTTTGCCCCTTTTATGTCACAATACATCTGTCTACCACCTTCAAAAGCACTATCTCTAAGGCCTGGGGAAGGTTGCAGTTGAACAAGGATGGGTCTAGACCGTGTATAAACTAAAGATCCTTAAGATTAGTTTGGATAAGCATAAATGAACTTTATTTTTGTTGTTGTTGTTGCTGTTTTGGTTTTTGGACAGCTGGCTGGTATGGGGATCCGAACCCCTGATTCTGGTGCTACGAGGCTGCATTCTAACCAACTGAGCTAACCAGCCAGCCACTCATAAATGAACTTTTAAAATATGGCCAGCCCATTTTTATATTACTCATCTTCTCAGCTTGGCTTACCACTGGGTTTGCAAAATCACAATTTCGAATTCACAGTAAAACACTTTGTCATATCAATTATAGACAAAAAACTGGTATCCCTTTCCCTCTATAATAACAATACCTACATCACCCGCAACTTGTGGCCATGCTGTGACTTCTCCGTGGTGAAAACAAACACGACGGAATTGAAAATGTAAACTGTCACTAAAAGACAAAAGCTTAGCTCAATTATATTTGACCTCCGA
>NW_007738254.1:3643-4347 GCF_000696425.1 Galeopterus variegatus | reverse complement strand
TATAAGATGCTGAAGCTGAGAACTGTGTTTTCATAATTCTGTATCTCCAGTCCCTTGCACAGAATAAGCATGCATTGTTCACGCCGATCAATCTGAGCAAAAGGTTGATGTACTCCCCTCGTGTGAGCACAGTTACCAAACATCGCCTTCTATCAATGTTGTGTTTATGCTCACAACAAAAAAGTGCGGTGACTATGCCAATGTACTGGCCTCACATAGATCAGGTCTCTCAGCAGCAGGACTACTGACGTCTTGACCTGGAAAATTATTGTGGAGCTGCCCTGTGCACTGCAGCATGTTTATCAGCATCCCTGGCTTCTTTGCTCACAGACATCCCCAAAACTTAAGGGTCTACATTTCATGCTCTCCCAGGAACTTCCTTTTTAATGCACCACTCCATACATTGTGCACTTACCAAGCCTTCAGAGAGGGAGGAACATTTTTAAAAATATGAGTATGTGCCTGTTGCTTTGCCTCACACAGATTTGTCACCTCTCTTCCTCTGGGTGATGGAGCTGCAAAAAGGATTACTAAAAGCCTATTTCTTCTGAGCAGTGAGAGACCCTGAAGGGGTTAATATCCCAGAACCCTCAAGAGAGAGGCATTCCTTCCTATGGAAAGTAACCAAGAACTGGGTTCTCAGCCTGCATTTATTTTCCAGACCAGGAAGTTACAGGAAAAGAACATAGGTGGGGTTTTAGCTA
>NW_007738254.1:1439-1975 GCF_000696425.1 Galeopterus variegatus | reverse complement strand
TGTTTTTCCCTACAGCAATTTCCCCAGCATTTTTACATATCAGTCAAGTAACTTGTCTGTCTTTGAGCCAGCAACTTTGCTATGTTACAAAGACTTTAGCCTGAGGAAAGTTTCCTGTCTTTTGTGAGGTTAACATTTCTATATGTAATTCCAAAATGTTAGGCTAAACCTGAGTCTAGAGGGCTTTGGAAAATTAGGCCCTGTGAAATACATTTGCTTTAAAGTATACTCCACATATGCCAATCTTTATGAATGACTTTCAAAGCCCCCTTTCTTGGCTTTAGGGGAAAAATCTACTCCCCTACTCTCCATGATGGGGAGAGAAAAATCACTTTTTTAAAAGCATGAATATAACACTTTATAGAAGAATTCAAATCTCCACAGTTCTCTTCTTTCCCAGTTATTATGGGCTGAATTGTGTCCCAAAATAATTCATATGTTGGAGACAGCCTGTGGCTCACTTGGGAGAGTGTGCTGCTGATAACACCAAGGCCACGGGTTTGGATCCCTATGTAGGGATGGCTGGTTAGCTCACT
>NW_007738254.1:0-396 GCF_000696425.1 Galeopterus variegatus | reverse complement strand
TGTTGTCCATCGCTGCTATACATCTCATAAATGCCTCTTAAGGCAACAGCACCTTGCCTCTATGAACCTGGGTGAAGGTTCTATGAGGTAGCGACATGTCTGCTTAGTGATTTCATGGACAATCTACCATAAACATGGCTGGCTTGTGGAATTATCTCTTTGCATTGCTGGCTGGGAAATTGTTTTTAAACACTGGACAGGGTCTGGATGGCATCCTTCTAAGTGGACATAAATCACCACCTTGAGTGCTCCGAACAATACTGAGACAGGAAATGATCTTGGCGGTCACCTAACCAATCCCTCATCTGATATTTCAATGATTTCCTTCTGTCCGCGTTAGCTTGTACATAAAGCAGAATGCTTGAGGAATCTACCATGCTAGAATTCCATATGCGC
>NW_007738253.1:25459-45711 GCF_000696425.1 Galeopterus variegatus | reverse complement strand
GAACCCTCGGGCGGGAGCGCTGCCGCGCTTCCCAAGCGGCGCACCATCCAGTGCGCCACCGGGCCGGCCCTCAAAATAAATTTTACTACCAAGAAAACCTGTTAGGAAGATGAAAAGCAAAGGGTAAGCTTTACTTTTCCATGGATGAGCAACATCCATGCCATGGAGTATCCCTGGAATACTACCTAGCTATATAAAGTTAAAATATTGATACACACACCAACTTGGATGGATATCAAGGGCATCATGCTGAATGAAAAAAAAGCAATCTGAAAAAAAGGCAAACTCAAAAGGTCATACAGAGTCAGCCTTCCAAATCCATGGGTTCTGCATACATGGATTCAAACAACCACAGACAGAAAAAATTCAGGGGGAAAAAAAATAGTGTCTGTACTGAACATGTACAGACTTTTTTCCTTCTTTATTCCCTAAAAAATACAGCATAAAAACTATTTACGTCGCATTTACATTGCATTAGGTATTACAAGTAATCTAGAAATAATTTAAAGTATACGGGAGAATGTGCATAGGTTATATGCAAATACTACACCATTTTATATCAGGGACTCAAGCTCACAGTTTTTGGTATCCACAGGAGGCCCTGGAACCAATCCCCCATGGATACCGAGGGATAACTGTACTGTATGATTTCATCTACACAACATTCTTGAATTGACAGAATTGGAAAACAGATTCATTCCCAAGGGCTAGTGATGGTGGGGAAGAGGAGGGGTATGAATATGACTATAAAGAGGTGGTGTGAGGGTGATATTTGCAGTGATGGAATAGTTCTGTATCTTTGTTTGCAGTGGTGGTTACACAAATCTAAACATGCGATAAAAGGACAGAGAACTACATACACAAATTGTACGAATGTCAATTTCCTGGTTTTGATATTGTACTATATAGTTCCATGAGATGTAACCATTGGGGTAAACTGGGTGAAGGGTACATTGGACCTCTCTGTACTATTTCTGCAATTTTCTATGAATCTATAATTATTCCAAAATAAAAAGCTGAAGGAAAAAAAAACCCATTAACTTTATTAGTGTAACTAAACACTGAAGCAAAAAACTGCCATACGATTTTTTTTAACTTAACTAAAAATGGGCACAGCAGAATCCTAGTGGCTCTAAGCTGAGGAGAATATGCTCCAACTTTAGATAATCCACCTGGAGTTCTTAGTAGCACACATTGCCTCAACACATGCCCTAAATGATTCAAATCACGGGAAAATAATTACAAATTTTGATACACCAGGTACCTTAGATTTATCTACGGAGAAGATCAGTTATTTGCATAGGCCAAACTGGCAGTTAACTTGTGTGACAACCAGCCAATCCTCCCTTTTCATCATCTGTTACAGTAGTCCCTTCCTTAAGGGCTCCATTTCTCCCCCCAGTAGTATGATGGTCTCCAGATTCTAGGTCCTGCCTCTAGGCTCTCTCCCCAACTCCTTTATATCCCTTCTTATAGACAGCGGCGAGACTAATCACCCCCAAACACCACTTTTCCTCATATTCTGTGATGCCCAGATGGTACAACTTCTTAAAACAGGAAGAAAATTAGAGACATATTTCAGTTTAATTTAAGATTTATTCTTTAAAAAAAAAAAAAAAAAAGCTTAAAAATAAATACAAACCAATACTGGAAAGAGCTGCTTCCTGAGGTAGTGAGTCCTGTGTCACTTGATATGCTCAAGCATATGGAAACCTGAGCCATCTAATTGTGAGACCTGTCCTAACCACAGATTTGTCTGCACTTACATCACTTCCCTAACAGTCCTCCCTTGCTCCAAGCCACCCTCTAAAATCTAGCCCCAAACCTATCTAACCTATCCTGCCAGCAGTGCTCAACATGACTAGCACCCCTGCTCCAGTCAAGGCCCTCATTGTTCCCCATGCACATCTTGCATAGTAGTCTGCTATTTTTCCTACCTGGATGACTTTTCTCCTCCCTTATTCCACCTTTCGAAACCCAGTGCAAACTCTAACAGCTAGAGGAGGCTTTTCTAATCCTATGCTTACACTCCCAGTCCCGCTATTAATTTACTTTTCATATCCATGTGTCCTGATTATAAGTTCTAGAACAAAGCAGGAGAAACAGCCTCCTATCTGCTACAAGACAGCCTCCATCAAGTATCACTCATGATCAACCAGACCATTTCTCTCTCTGGTTTCTCTGACACACCCTTCTTCCCAGGAAATCCATTTTTGCTCAGGGCTCCAATCATCTATTTGGTCCCTTTACTGAGAAAGACATTATGAGAAGTAGTGCAGGAGTACATAAAGGTGTACCTCACCTTCTCTGGGTCTTCTCCTCACATCATTCACTCAGAAATGCCCTTGAGCTATAGGGAAAAAGCTACTGATACAGCAGCAAGTCTCTGATCCTGGCCCTCTAGATACACCTGTAAATTATGACTAATGGATTATAAAACCTTGTTCTAGTAGAAGCTATTCCTCATCACTCCACTTCAATTTAACATCACTAGTCCTGTTTTTAATGTCTCTCCTTTTCCAAATAAGCATTATTTAATTTATCTCATCTCTGTCCCCCAGATGTCCCCATCCCCAGCTAAAAGTCCTCTTTTTCTGAGGCCTATTCAAGGATTCATAAAATATGGGCTAGCTAGTTAGCTCAGCCGGTTAGAGCACAATGCTAAAAACACCAAGGCCAATGGTTCAATGGTTCACAGGGATCCCTTCCCTGTACCAGCCAGCCACCAAAAAAAAGGATTCACAAAATACATTTAGATATCAAAGGCAGCTCCTACTGTTGGTGTACTGTTAAAATATATACTCATATGTATGGGGAGCAACTACTAATAAGTACAAGGATTTATTTTGGGGTGATAAAAATGTTAGGCCAGGTAGTAGTATTATCCCCTTTCTATAACTTTGTCTCCAAAGCAGATAGTACCACTTCCACCACATTCTATTCATTACAGAAGTGCATCACTAAGTCTGACTCATATTCAAGGAAACTGAGGTTAGGCTCTACTTTTTTAAGGGAGAAGTACCAAGGAATCTGCAGACCCATCAGCACCTCTACAGGGTTTCAAATGATGAGAACAGCTTCAACAACACAGCCAACAAGTCTTGGGTGATTAAAGAATCTGTGCTTAATCATTTTTATAACATGTATTCTGCTCTATTTATGATAAGGGATTTCATCATCATTTGTTAAGATTCTCAAAGGAAAAGGTAAGCTAAGAGAAAAAGGCAAGGCATTTCAGTTTTTCATATCTGATACAATAATGATGACGGAAGACAGTCATATTTTGGTTTTGGCTTCCCGCCCCCCACACTGCCCAGGAAAGGCAAATTATGGTGAATAGATCATGATCATAAATAACTGCAAAACTGGACTAGGACAGACAAGTCCTTATGATTTAGAGCCATGTAAAAGATTTTCATAGATATAAACAAAAATAACAAGAGAAATTATGATATTCATTCAAAATTGCGGGGGTTTGGGGGGGGGAGTAGTACACATTGTACTAAACTGCTACAGATTTACATCAGAGAAACTTCTGAAACAAGAAATATATAGAGTGAAATAAAAAAGTTACTTGCAACAATTAAATGTATTTTGAAAATAAATGTCTTAGTCACTAGACTCAATGAACACTTACTTGGACAAACTCATTTGTCAATATAATTGTGAGTTTTGTTACAGGAGGCAAGAAGGGCTAGGGAACAGAACTTTCCCACAGAAGACAATGAAGTAGTACCCAACCTGATTTCCTCAAAAGGAAGCTCAAAAATTGTCTTGAGGGCCGGCCCGGTGGCGCACTCGGTATAGTGCAGTGCTTGAGAGCGCGGCGGCGCTCCCGCGGAGGGTTCGGATCCCATATAGTGACCGGTCCGCTCACTGGTTGAGCGAGGTGCAGGCGTGACACCGAGGGTTGCGATCCCGTTACCGGTCACGAAAAAAAAAAGACAAAAAGGAAAAAAAAAATTGTCTTGAACTGAACCAATAAACTGCTTTAAAATAAATTAATTCAAAGACCACTGTATTGCATTGAATAGTGTCCCCCAGAAATCCATGTCAACCCAGAACCTGTGAATATGACTTTATTTGGAAAGAGGGTCTTTGCAGATGACATCAAGTTAAGATGAGGTCATACTGGATTAGAGTGGGCTTGATTCAATGACTGAAACCTTTATAAGATGAGGGAAATTTGGACACAGAGTCACACAGGAAGAACAGTATGTGACAACAAAGGCAGAGATTGGAGTGATGTGTCTACAAGCCAAGGAATACCAAGGATTGGCGGCAACCACCAAAAGCAAGGAGAGAGGAATGAACAGATTCTTCCTGAGCCCCAGGAAGGAACCAAGTCTGCCAACACCTTGATTTCAGATTTCTGACCTCCAGAACTATGAGAGAATAAATTTTTATTGTTCTAAGCCACCAAGGTTGTAGTAATTTATATACGGCAGCTCTAGAAAACTAATATACCCACCGAGCTAGTATTATGGAATTTTAATAATTTTATCATTTGCAGTGGTAGATATATCTATTTAAAGTCTGAAAATTGTGAAAAATATTTACCATTAAAGGTTTTTAGTTCACAAATTCAAAACGACAATTAGAGATATCTTCATCTAATGCATTGCCCCTTTTTGGGGTACTGTCTCAGGGATGAATTTGACATAAGACTCCACCGGACACTTTGCTGTCTGGTACCAGAGATCAAATGAGGTTCTCCCAAAGGCCAGTAAAGCACTTATACATAGTAGTGGCTCAATTCACCTTAGCTGTATCTAACGGGACTACAAAAACCTACATCTTGTTGAAGTCTTCCCGCTGCAACAAAAGTCTAACACAAAACTACAGGTTTCAAGAAGTTTATCTTCCAGACTTAAAGCTGTCTTTTCATACTTGTTCCATAACAATGATGACAATTGTGGATTACCATTTCACTTTTCATCAATTCTTAGTTTCCCAAAACTCTGAATTCCTTTAAGAATTCCTTAATTCCTTTAAGCCCAGATTTATTTATGTCAAATTCAAACAGTACAAATATGCATAGCTGGCTTAACATACCAGTCTGACAGAATAGGACAATTTCTGTGGTATTTTCACAGTGGCTAGATATTTTTCCATTTTATCACCCCATGTCTTCAGCATGAACTAAAAAAGGTATCACATAGACAACAGGTTAATTTCTTTCTTTTTTTTTTTCCCCCAAAAGATGACCAGTACGGGTCATCAACCCTTGACTTGGTGTTATCAGCACCATACTCTCCCAAGTGAGCCACAGGCCAGCCCTTAAAAGGTAATTTCTGTCCCATCTATCTCCTATCAAATTGTGTTAGAACATTTCTAACACTTAACTATTCCTTGAAACACACAAGAGAAGTGGATTCAGACTCTCCAAAGAGTTGTCCCTTTTGTAAGCATTTCTCCTGATTAAAAGATGAGTCAGGCTGACCAGTTAGCTTAGTTGGTTAGAATGTGGTGTATCTGATAACACCAAGGTCAAGGGTTCAGATCCCCATACCAGCCAGCCACCAAAACAAACAAAACAAAAAAAAAGATAAGTCAGTACAAGTTAATATATGTCCAATAACTGAATATTATAAGTTACTGAGCAACTGGCAAGCATGAGAATGAGAATACTGACCACAGAAAGTTTCCCTCAAAGACTGATTTTCTAGGGCCGGCCCGGTGGCGCACTGGATAAGTGCACCGCTTGGGAAGCGCGGCAGCGCTCCCGCCCGAGGGTTCGGATCCCACATACAGACCGGTTCCCGCTCACTGGCTGAGCGAGGCGCGGGAGCAACACCAAGGGTTGCGATCCCGTTGCCGGTCCCGGTCCGGTACGGGGGCAACACTGAGGGTTGCGATCCGTTGCCGGACACGGAAAAAGACAAAAAAAAAGACTGATTTTCTAGAAAGGTCAGCCCCTCTTTACATAAAAAGTGATATTGACTTACCTTGTTTTCGAACATCTTCCACAGCAGCCACAAGCTCCTCCTTGAGAAATTGACTCTCCTTTGCAATTTTATCCCCCTTCTCCAAGAAATTCTCAGTTGCTTGTTCAACAGATGCAGCCAAAACATGGGCCTTCTTAGAACGGCCTCTTTTCTTATTAGAGGGCCCCTTACTATTGGTGTTTACCAGGGTTGTAACCTAAAGTTTCATTTTTAAAAATTAAACTGCAGTCAATTAAAAAGAAAACAGAAAAACTAACATCCTTAAAGACAGCAATAAGTTATTCATAAAAAAATGAAACATCACATTTATGGGATTCCGCTAAACAGTAACACAACACTGTCCATATTTAAGATATACATCAATGATACTATATTTTGTATACAAAATAATTTAGCTTTCTCAATGTGCAAGATAAAAAACATAGTACATATTTTAATTCTTCAAATATAATCATTATGTTTTTAATTTTATTTTGCAAATTAAAAAATAATTAGAGACAAGTTAGATGTCTCTATTAGAGGTTATAGACAAAGATGTTCTAGTAGAAGATATCTTCTACTAGAGGAAGTTCCAGAAAGAAATTAACAATGAATTTAGCTTTACCCAGAGGACACATTTTGCAACTGTTTTCAATCTCTGCAAAATGTTTAAGATAACTTGCTTATGAAGTCTTTTCACAGTTTATTCACAAAAATCTCAGCAGTTAATTAGTAAAGTCCCTTAATAAAGAAAATAATGATTGCCTAAAGAAGCTTACTGTGATAGTGCTTTATAAGACCCAGAACATTAACCATCATTATTGTATGTATAATACTAGATGATCTGTAGGTTGAAGATAGATAGAAGATTTCTCACAGTGTAAATTTGCCAAACAAAAGACCTACTGAGGGCTATAGTAGATGGGCTCCAAGGAAGTAAATATTCCAGAGTCCTACTCCCTACTCCACCCTACATATAAAGTACTGGTTTATACTTATGAGCAGGAACGGAGCTTTTTAAAAAGATAGCATGTGCCACTAAATCTAATTTTCTCACTCTCACATACATACCATAATACACATAAACTATACCAAAACACTAAAAGTGCATAGGCAGTTGCTAACAGTTAACAAAATGTCATCACATTGTGATACTTATATTTGTAACAGGACATATCAAATCTACACCCTCAAACTGAATTACCTACTAATTAATTCTACACAATGAAAAATGTGTTAAGCAGGGTAAGGAACCTTAACAATCCAGGTTCCATGTCCCATCTTTCTCAGGTTTCCCCTTTAAAGAAGGGTGATATATCTACAGAGTTCGAACATTTGGGAAGTTGTACTACATACAATTAACCCCTGTTACTGGCAATAAGACTGAATAAAACAGCAGCTGCTGCATTCTAAATGGTTATATAAATCCATGCATCAATATCTAATTACTAGTGGAGCCAAATCTTCTAAGTACTATCAACTTAAACCCAACTACTCAAATTAAGACTTTGAACTAAATAACCTTGCTTTTGGGTTGTTACCCAGGCCCATTGCTATAGAACGACATTACAACAACGTATCTGTGTTTTCAAATTCTTACCTGTGTAACAAGAGGCTCCAATAGTCTTTCAACTGCCAAAGTCCTGATCTCTAGACTTTTGGGGTCCCATTTGAAGTTTATGTTGCCTGTATGGACAGCAGTCATTTCTAAAAGAGAAACCAAAAGCCAAAGTCAGGTAAGCATCAAACACAAATATGAAATTAAGTGGGAGAACAAACCTCCTTCTTAAGAAGTTTTATATAAGGAAAGCTATATTCACCACAAAATGAAAAAATTCTAACTAGCCCGCACATGAGGCCTAGTAACTCTTACAACCTCTTGTATTTTGAGTTTACAAACACTAGGGATACTACAAAAGGGTATTCCCAAAGACAGAGAACTCTTCTCTGGCACCAAGATATTTCTACTTCCAGTTCTTCCACCCCACCTTTAGAAGCAAGATGAAAAGCTAGTGAATGAAGGCTAATTTAAGAGAAATTTCTTCAGAAGCTAATACAGAAGATCCTGATTTTTCTTACTCCACAACATTTACATTTCAGTATTATCTAAAAGGTAAACCTCACCACATTTTTTTGACGGATTCTTAGAGGCCATCTTGTCTTATTCCATTAAAACATAAGGCTTAAGTCTGCTGTCCTCTGCACCTACAGCTACTATCACTCATAACAAGAAGAAATTTCAAATTGCACTTAGTCAAATATCACTGTATTAGTGTCAAGGGAAACTTCCATTAGACAGAGGCTTTAAGAGAAGGGGGAAAAAAACTTCAACAAAAATAACAAGAAATGTTTCCTTTTTTTTTTTTTTTGTCTTTTTCGTGACCAGTAAGGGGATCGCAACCCATGGTGTGGTGTCGCCCACACCGCACTCAGCCAGCGAGTGCACCGCACCGGCCATTCCTATATAGGATCCGAACCCGCGGCGGGAGCATCGCTGTGCTCCCAGCGCCGCACTCTCCCGAGTGAGCCACGGGGCCGGCCCAGAAGTGTTTCCTTTTAAAAGTACTGCTTTCAATAATAAAGGGCGGGGAGACAAGAAAGGCATGTAGTTGAGGTAACACTAATACCAACTTCCACACAACAAACTATTGATAGTCTTAGGGTTTGACGGAGGGGGTTGGCAGCTGGCCAGACTTGACATTGACTTATAACACCAGGCTCTAACCAACTAAGCTTACCAGCCAGCCCAGTTGACAGAAATTTAAAACCTTAAAAAGGTACATTCTTATGACCAGAAAGTCTACTTTTAGAATTTTATTCTAAAGGAAAAGTTAAGGTGTGTGTAAAAACTTGGATACAATCATGTTCACAACAGCACTATATACAATTATAAAAATTATAAACTACCGGGCTGGCCCGGTGGCGCACTGGATAGTGCGCCGCTTGGGAAGCGCGGCGGCGCTCCCACCCGAGGGTTCGGATCCCACATACGGACCGGTTCCCGCTCACTGGCTGAGCGAGGCGCGGGAGCAACGCCGAGGGTTGCGATCCCGTTGCCGGTCCCCGGTCCGGTACGGGGGCAACACTGAGGGTTGCGATCCGTTGCCGGACACGGAAAAAGACAAAAGACAAAAAAAAAAAAAAAATTATAAACTACCTAAATTTCAACCAAAAGATAACTGAATAAACTGTAAACCAATCACACAATGGGATACTCAGCTACTCTTAAAAAAACAACATTGTCAAAATTTAAAAAAAAAAAAAAATTTAAAATAGTGTTGTCAGAGCCCAGGTCTTTGTTTCTATTAAATACCATTTCCCATTAAAAGGTATCATGGCTCCTTGGAAAAGGGGCTTATTACAGGTCTAAGACATCCTATTGTACACAAAGCAAGGAAAAGGGGCTTATTACAGGTCTAAGACATCCTATTGTACACAAAATATCAAAAATACACAAGAACCAAGGGCTCCAACTGGCCAAATTTAGGGCAAGTTGAGTATCAAAAAGAATAATCCCAAGGTTCAGGGTTCGATCTCTGTACCAGTCAGATGCCCACCCCCATCCCCCAAAAAGTTAAAAAGAATAAGACTGTAACTGCCTATAACTAACTAATTAAATATCCTTATGACCATAGGGATCCTCAAAAGAAAAGACAGGGGGGGTAGGGAGTACTATGAATGTAGAACAGAATTAGGAAATGACCATTTTGCAACCCCCACTGTAATAACTGATTCAGGCAAGGATTATCAATTGATGTTAAAATTAGGTGAAAGGCTATTGGGGAACAGGATATTTGTAAGGTGGGTGATATTTGATGGGTTACTTAACAAAGGGCAAGATATATCTTTACCATGTTGAGATCTAATTAATGGTCACCCCCTTAAACAAATAAACTTAGCATTGCTTAATAAAGAGACACCTGATATTATGTGCTTCCTAATATGATGAAATATGAAGTACCCTAAATCACCTATAAAGTATTCTTGATGGAAAAAAAAGTTTTAAGTGTTTAACCAGAGTCTAATGAAGCCTCTATGCGGAGATCTGAAACCTTTTTTTATGCCACAGATCCCTTTGGCAGTCTTGTGAAGCCTATACACCAGTGCTGTCCAACAGAAACAGAATGTGAGCCACATATGTAATTAAAAATTTACTAGTACCATATTGAAAAAGTAAAAATAGGGCTGGCTGGTTAGTTCAGTTGGTTAGAGCATGGTGTTATAACTCCAGGGTCAAGGGTTTGGATTCCCTTACCAGCCAGCCACCAAAAAATAAAAATAAAAAGGTAAAAAGAAACTGATAAAATCAATTTTAATAATATACTTTATTCAATCCAACATATCCAAAATACTGTCATTTTAGTATGTAATTAATATTTTTTAAAGTATTAGATATTTTACATAAGTACTAAGTGTCTGAAATATGGTATGTATTTTAACAGTATGGCACATCTCAATTCAGACAAGCCACATTTCAAGTGCTCAGGAGTCAATATGGCTACTGACTATTGTACTGGACAGTGCACATACAGATTCTTTTTCAGAATGTCTTTCAAATGCATGAAATATAATTTAAAGGATTACAAAGAAAATACATATATGGAAATATAGTTACAAAAATATTTTACAAACAACAAAATATGATAAAGTAATATATTTGCTTCTTTATTAACACATTAAATAATATCTGACAAGAGGTCTAATAACTATTTTAAAGTAATAATTAACACACATTTTTTTCAAGATAGCATACTACCATTACTGCAGATATGAAAAGCACTGAGATTCCCACTGCAACAAAGTTACAGGTACAGGTGAAAACAGATAGTTTATTGTCTACATTAATAATAGAAGGAAATGCTAAATTCCTGTTAGTGTGTGGTAAAAACAAAGAAAATGTTTCCAATCCAAATTCACTGATTCCAGTTAAGAAACTCTAGACTAAATTTCAAGTTTATAGAAAATACAGGGGATACAGAAACATGTTAACAACATCATGAGAAAACAAGCAAATCCAGAATACAGAGCATTCTACAAGACAGCAAGGCCTTAACTCTTCAAAAAGTCAATAAATGGGGGAGGGAGTGGGAAGCCTATTCTATACTAAGACTCAAAAGGCATGAGAATCTAATGGAATATACATGTATCTTGGCTGGATCCTGATTTGAAACAAACAAGTCTAAGACATTTGTAGGAAAACTAGTAAATTTTTAATATTTATTAAATATCAGCTAATATTATAGAACTACTGCTCAATTTCTCAAGTGTGATAATGGAATTGTGATCTTATTTTAAAGAGATGCATGTTGAAATATCTAGCAGTGAAATATCAAAATGTCTGAAACTCTATTATGGATAAGCAAAAGTAAAAATGTACACAAAGAGAAATCAAAGAATTATGAAAAAAAAACTTAAAACTGTTGAATCCAGGTAGAGGACATATGGGTGAACGTTCACAGAACTATTCATTTAACTTCTTTGTATATCTGAAATTTGTCATTTTTAAAAATATGGAAAATCTTGCATAAGTTTATGGGAAAATGTTCAAAATACCCTGGGTATGGAAAGTGATTTGAAAACAATCTGAAGTATAACTGCAAGGAGAAAAAAGATACCTGTATGTATACACCAAAATATTAACAGTGATATGATCTCTAAGTGTTGGAGATAACCAATTATGAGTGGTTTTAACATTCTTCTTTTTGCTCAACTGTATTTTCTGATATTATAAAACTATACAGGTATTTAGAAAAGATTATTTTTGTAATTAATAAAAGTAGAACCTTTACAAAATGTAGAGAACAACAGAATCGAAAGGCATGCTTGATCATCTTAATTACTTTGAACTTGTTTCCTTGTTATAAAATAATACTACCAACTACCACCTTCTTCAGATGGCTTTTGTGAAGATTAAATTAGATAAAACAGATTACGATCCACTGAATTATATGAGTCTATGCTAACACGAATAAAAGAGAAAAAAAAGTTCTTCTAAACAACAGAAAACCAACTAATAAATGTAGAAGAAAAATCACGTATTTAGAAAAATCACCATTTACTGGGGCCAGCCCGGTGGCGCACTGCTACAGTGCGCCACTTGGGAGCGTGGCGGTACTCCCGCCGAGGGTTCGGATCCCACATATACAGACCGGTTCCCGCTCACTGGCTGAGCGAGGTGCGGGTGCAGCGCTGAGGGTTGCGATCCCGTTGCCGGTCCCGGTCCGGTACGGGCACGACACTGAGGGTTGCAATCCGTTGCCGGACACGAAAAAAGACAAAAAAAAAAGAAAAATCACCATTTAGGAACCATCATAGGAATATGATTCAAGCAAGAATCATCAAAGAATACTAAACCAAATTAAAGTTCACTGAGGAACCGAATGCTTACAGTTTCTCATAATAACTCCCAACAGATTACTTATTTATGACAATGGGGGGAAATAATTACTTTACAGTCCAGAAACAGACACCAAGTGATTAAAATTAACATCCCCAATAAGGGGACCAACTGACATCACATACCTTCTCATACGATGCATTGAAAATACATCACTTCTGTGGTATTTCCTCTCAAAATTACATAACCTCAATCTAGTCACGAGGAAACATTAGACAAATTCAAAGTGAGGGATAGTCTACAAAATAACTAGTTGTAGTCTTAAAAAACGTCAAAGCAAGGAAAAACAAAGATAGATTGTGAAATTCTTCCAGATTAAAGGAGGCTAGAGACACGACGACTAAATACAGTGATTCTGGATTGAAATAGCACTGGGAGGAGAAAAAAATTGAGACAATTGATAAAATTTGAATATGCATTCTGAATTAGATAATAGTATTGTATCAGTGTTAAACTCCCAAATTTTTATGGTTATCTTATGGTTATACAAGCATCAAAAGATTCTAGAATTACTGGAGATGGAGGGGGGGAGGAGAAAAAAATTGAGACAATTGATAAAATTTGAATATGCATTCTGAATTAGATAATATTATTGTATCAGTGTTAAACTCCCAAATTTTTATGGTTATCTTATGGTTATACAAGCATCAAAAGATTCTAGAATTACTGGAGATGGAGGAGGGTGGTGCCAAAAGGATTTGGATTTGGCTAATTTGGTAACACAAAATGTTTCCAGAAAATTTGTTTCATTGCAGGTGGGCAGATTTGCTCTCTACACTTATGTTAGGCCAGTACTTTGGTTTTCTAAAGGTCATTGTCCACTAAACCAATCAAACCCCTCCAGTCAGCAAACCTTAGGAGATGGAATGCCCTAGATTGCTAAAGGGCTGACAACAGCTCAAGCAAATGTCACCAAATGTCACAGATAAGACAGTTCAGGACAAATTATTTGCCCTATTGATCCTGTGTATCCTAGCATTCCATAGACATTGCATCAACACAAATAAAACAGAGAAACTTTCAGAATTATAGAAGGAGGGAGTCAACAGGTAACTTAAGTGAAGCTAGCTACAAGTGGACATTCGGGTACATGTAATCACATTTTAGTTTAATTATTAAATAAGTACAATATACAGTAGTTCCCCTTTATCCATAGGCAATAGGTTCCAAGACCCCCATGGATGCCTGAAACCATGGACGATACCAAAGCCTCTGTGTGTATTTGTGTGTGTATGTATACCATGCACCAATTTCTTTTTTCTTCACAATTTCACAAAAAGAAGATTCATTCTCACCTTAGCACTTGCCAACCTCGGCATTTAATTTTTTTCTTTCCTTATT
This sequence comes from Galeopterus variegatus, assembly GCF_000696425.1. Lineage (NCBI taxonomy): Eukaryota > Metazoa > Chordata > Mammalia > Dermoptera > Cynocephalidae > Galeopterus > Galeopterus variegatus. The sequence continues at coordinate 32,046 of NW_007738253.1, read as the reverse complement.
AAGAAGAGAATTTTTACCTTATGCTTCTCTCTAGCATATCCAAATTGCCAGCATCACCACTCCTGCACTTTGAGGCCATTAGTAAGTAAGGGTTAATTAAATCCAAGAACTGCGATATCATGACAGTCAATCTGATGGTCAAGACGGCTACTAAGTGACTAACAGGAGGGTAGCATGTACAGTGTGAATAAACCGGACAAAGGGATGATTCACATCCCATGCAGGATAGAGCAGGACAGCGAGAGATTCCATAACGCTACTCAGAACAGTGAGCAACTTTAAACTTATGAATTGTTTGTTTCTGGAATTTTCCATGGAATATTTTTGGACCACAGTTGACTGCAGGGGTGGGCAGAGGACTACTTAAATTCACTTTCCCAAAGAAATACACTCTTCCATTTTTCTTGAAATAAAAAGCATTCTTGGTTTTTCGTTTTCCTAATTTTGATACTTTGGGGTACAAAATAACTCCACTTTTTTTTAACTAAAAAAAGATAAGAGTATAAGCACGGTAATGAATTGCAAATGACACCTGGCCTCTCCAGGTCAGGGGAGACCACCGGGAGGAGGGGCCGGGACTGCAAAATCAGAAAGATTGAGCCCAGTTGCTCATCAGCTCCAGGCAATCTTTATCACACAGACCCAGGGTTACCAGATCATCTGATTTTTCAAGAGAAGCCAGAGTGTAGATATTTTACATGAAATCTCTCAACTTTAATGTTAGCACAATTTCCAAAAAATTTTACCACCATGTAGGATAAACAAACATGTCTGGATACTATGTCTGCCCTGTTGGTCACGACTTTTGCAACCTCCAAACAAGATTCTCCCCTAAAATCTCTTCTAGTTCCAGAACTCCACATCCTCTTAAGTGATGTCTCTGAGGAGGTTTCCTGTTTCCCCCATAAAAATTCACCAGACTCAGGCCTCCACTAAAGGGTTTGTTAAAGCAAAGGATTCAATAACTCACTTACATTGAAAACTTGAAACATACTGACACTTGGAAATTGAGAACTCATTCAGTATGTTTTCAAGACTTTCAATAACCATGACGGAAATAGACTGCCTAGTGCAGCATCTTTAATCAAAAGCCCTGCTAAAAGTGACAACAAACATTATTAAACTATACTATGGAGCCAATGTTATGCTTTTAGTGACCCCAACCCTAAAAGGACTTCAAAAACTAAAAGTAGAGAGCTTAAAATCTAAAGAGAACATGTTCCACTGGAAAGAAGACAGGCTTCTGGTACCAGCTTGGTCACTAACTTATTCTCTGACCTTGGGCAAGTCATTTCTCCTTTCTGGATCCTCAGTTATCTCACCTATAAAATGAAAGAGCTTGAATTCTGTATTTCAATTCCTTCCAGCCCTGAAATTTTAGTGCTCTTTTTCATTTGTTATCTCTCAACAGGCTTTAAATTGTTTTATGAAATTAATTTTCTCAGGTTTAGCATGTGGTCTTCCTAGCTATATTTTAAGTTTAAGGATATCTATGCTTACATTTCTTTATATCCCTTAAATTGCTGGCAAGGTGCTTTAAGCAGGGCAGACACTGTATTAGTTGAACTGCATTTGTGCAATCTAACTTGAAAATATTTACAAGCCTACCAAGATGAAGCTCCTGCCTTAATCTTAGTCATATCTTCTAGTTCTCTACAATTAATGGTATTGTTCAGAGTAGCTAAACAACAAATAACTTTTAAACTCTTGGCAGTTTCTAGTTTTCCAATTAACTTACAGAGCACTCCTTCGCAAGATCTATTACAAAACCTACTAGAGCTAAGCCAACCCTAATGAATTACAGCAACCTTAGATTTTTCCAGGACGGATCATACTTAGTGGAACCAAATAAAAAACTAAACTGTAGTTATTCAGTCTTCATTACCTTATATATGGCAATCCTGGCTATAGAGCAAAAGCTCACCATAAATTCAGAACATAGCAGAGATGCAGTCCTTTCACTAGCAATCTTTACGATAGAAAGAAATGGAGAAGTGACAAGGTGAAAATAAAAGCATAGTTCCATCAGAACAAAGAAGGCTGATTGTTGGCAAACTGCCTCATTTGTGCAGAGCTACATACCTCCTCAAAAGACATTAAACGTTCATTTACAACAAAATGGCCACATCATTCTTAAAATATGTCTGTTTCAAAGCTTTAGACTATCCTTACCCATGCTATTCAATGCCAATTTTTTTTAAAAGGAAGGTTAAGTTAATGAAATGTTAGGATGGCTCATTTAAATGCAAATCAGGAAATTTAGAAATTAAAAGTACCCAAAGCAACGTTAACTGTCACACTGCACAAGATATAGAATTGTGGATTGCTCAGTGCTGTCAGAGGTATGCCAGGTTGCATCTGTATTAAGCTGAGTTAACACAGCTGTCAGAACCTCAACTCTCAAATCTTCTGGTAACTGCTAAAAAAAAAAAAATTCAAGGTAAGACTTACAATTAAGACATACTCTGAAAACCAAATCCTGCCTATTTATCTAAATCCTCCCTCCTTTCCACGCCCCAAACCATTCACCTTCTTCTAAACTGTAAACTAGTTGGGGGCTGAGGGAAGGGGGAAGAAAATAAGACATAAAATGCAGATGGTCCAAGTAAAAAGAAAACTTGTTTTTCCCCCCAAAATATAGTCTCTTTCTGATCACAATTACAGTATCATCATCCTAAAAAATTATTAGTCTTGGTCAAACCTGAGAGCCAAAATATAATCAGAGTAAAAAGTTTCCCATCTACTGCACAGTAACTGGATTAAATGAGTCATCCCATCATTTGTATATAATCAATCCATCACCTCGGGCACTTATATGGCACACTCCACACTGTATACTTGGAAGGAGAGTAACTACTTGGATACTTGGCTAGATCTCTAAAAAATAATAACAACACTAGGGCCGGCCCGGTGGCGCACTGGATAGTGCGCCGCTTGGGAAGCGCGGCGGCGCTCCCACCCGAGGGTTCTGATCCCACATACAGACCGGTTCCCGCTCACTGGCTGAGCGAGGCGCGGGAGCAACACCGAGGGTTGCGATCCCGTTGCCGGTCCCCGGTCCGGTACGGGGGCAACACTGAGGGTTGCGATCCGTTGCCGGACACGGAAAAAGACAAAAAGAAAAAAAAAAAAAAAAAATAATAATAATAATAATAATAATAATAATAATAACAATACTAAAACATGTAAGTCACTCTTATTTTGTTCCTTTTATTTTCAGGAGGACACCAAAGAGGAAACACAGGGAACAGCTAATGAAAAACTGCCATGCCACAAGCATTAGGAGATATACACTGATAAAACTGCTAAACAAAGGACAAAAGGTAAACATGACAAACAATATTCAGTCAACCATTTAGCCACTCAGCAAATATTTAAGTGCCTTCTCCATACAGGCACTATTCCAGACATCAATTAATAAGACAAAAAAGGACCCTGCCTTCATGAAGCTTACACTGCAGAAACAGCATAAATATGTAAACAAAGATGACAATATCAGTGCCAGAAAGAAAATTAAGCAGAGTAATAGTAAATGAAATTAGGTAGGGTCCTTAGACAGCCTTTCTGTCTTTATAACATTTGAGCTGAAATCTGAAAGTCAATGAAGAATCAGTCAAGTGATCCGGGGGAAGAGCATTCGAGGCAGAGGCAACACAGAGATGAGGCAGCATCTTAGTGGACTAGCTAAAGAGAAGGCCAGTGTGGCTGGAGCAGAGCAAGAAGAGAGGTAAGAGATCAAGTGAAGGAAAAAACAGAAACAAGCTCCTGAGGTGAAGTGACAGTTTACTATACAGACCAGGTATCTATGTTCATTTACTTAGCTTCCATTCCATTATGCTTGAGACCACTAACAATACAAGAGTGCTGAAGAGAAAGCTCTATTAAGCCCTCATAACAGACAACTGATTATGGATGAACAGGAAGTCCCTGTTTCCACAAGAGACTGGATGACCCTAGCCTTAAAAGCAAAGGATATGAAACAAGCCTCTGCACTGGAGGCACAAGAGGAAAGAGAGACAACGGGAAAAAAGGTTTGTTTGTTTTAGAACAATGGACTAAAATGTGGAGAAACTTTTCACACAGCTAAAAACCCACAGGAAAAGCAAAATACTTCAGACTGACCTCTTCCAGTTACCACAGTGAAGGTAGAACCTGGCCAGATAATGCCTTTATCATCAGAGCTCCACTTCCACAAGTCTGCAGGACCTCTCCATGCACTCACCTGAAGAACTCAGTTCCTCAAACTCTACCGACTACAAATCAAGCATCCTCCCCCACAACTCCAGCTTATTACCCCTGTGGTCTTCTCCACCTCCACCGACCAAAGCTCCACCAAATTAGGTCCCCTAGGAGGAGACTCTAGGCTCCTTTTCCTTCCCCTCCCTCCTCCTCTGCACCTCAATAAACACCTCACTCACCCTACTAACCCTTCCCTTTCTCAGGGCTCTAGACTAGGTCCTCATTATCTCTGGCACAGAATATCTAAGAGTCTTCTAATTTCCATTCTCCAGGCAGGCAAGCTATCCCTGTCACTGGGTCACTCCCCTCTGAAAAAAACTTGAGATTGCTTCCTACCAAGGACAGAATAAAGCTAAAACTCCTGCAAACAAAGCTCACCTGCACTAGCCTGACAGACTTAACACCTGTCTCCACTCCACGAAAATATTCACCAGTGTATGTGCATGCTTCCAAATCTTTATCACAAGACCTTTCCTCTGCCCAAAGCACCCTTTCAGACTTTTCCAAGTGGAAAGCTACTCATTTTCCTTAAAGACTCAGACACGTCATCTCCTCTGCCTCACAGAAAGAGCTGTTCCCCCTTTTCTTTTTCTCCCAGCATTTACCACATAGCATTACATCTGTGTTTGTCTCCCATGAAAATGAGAGCTCCTTTGAACACATGGACCATGATTTTTTTGAGCACAGCAATCTAATACAACATTCTATACATGTTTAATTCAATGGGCTCAACTGTTTTATGTTTCATCTAGCAACACTGACATATGCAGAAAGAAGTAAGAAATGTTTCCCTTGTCACAGATGAGCAAAAATGGGTACAGAGAGTTCATTCTTACCTATCAGAGATATAACTAAAGCTAATCCCATTAGTTTGTAAACTTCTCGAGGTTAGCAATGGTGGCTTACACATTCTTAACATCTTCCCCAGCACCCAGCACACTGCTTTGCAAGGCAGGCTTTTAATAGATGTACTGTATTTTTTTTTTCCTTTTTGTCTTTTTTTACTGACCGGTAACAGGATTGCAACCCTCGGTGTTGCGCCTGCACCGGGCTCAGCCAGTGAGCGGGAACCGGTCTCCACATGGGATCCGAACCCTAGGCGGGAGCGCCGCCGCGCTCCCAAACGGCGCACTCTCCAGTGCGCCACCGGCCGGCCCTAGATGTACTGTATTTAAATGAACTCATCCCAATGCAATTGAGAAATAGCAAATTAAATATTGCGTAAGACTCTGACTCAATAAAGCTACCTAGAAAACACATCTTTCACTTAAGACCCCAAAATAAGCTTAAGTTTTTCTCAAGGGTTGTCATCTTCCATTTTCTTGGATTTTTTCCCTCCCAAGTGATCAAGTTCACATTTCACTTAACCACTTCACAGCAAAACAAGTTTCTAAAGATACACTTCAAAGTGAGTCCAAAGCTTTTCTGAGGACATGATAACCCTAGGCCCACGAAACAAGAAAATGATAACACATGATTACAGGAAATCTTTGCCAATTTAGAGATCCCACAGAATAGAAAACCCCACAAACTTTGACTTGTCAATAATAGTCAGGTACTTTTTCCTTTCAGCCTCGGGCTTATTCACTGCATTATCATATTTCACAAACCATAAGTGTCTGGATTAATACTGAAATATTTAACATAATGAAATATTCAACACACCATGAGGGAATGGTAACAATGCATCTTTGCTTGGAAAGAGAGCATACATTCAAAGCAGTACAGGGCAAACAGACTGTTAGCAAAGGCTCCTATCCTTCATGTCACTTGAAATGGGTCACACTGAATGTGTTTTCTGAGTTATGACAGCACTTTCAGTTTCAAGAACAGTCTGGAGTCTAACCTGGTTAATAAACCAGTACAGGATTATATAACCTGATAATTAATCAGACTTCCAACTCACATCTTCAATTCAAAATGTCAAATACTAACAACATAAAATAAACCATAGCAATAAAACATTTTCAAGCCAATTGATAGTCCACTTATTTTTGACAATATTTAATAATAAAACCTCAAAACAAGAAAATGAGGGAAATCCACAGTTCAATATAATGGAATGGAATAGTCAAAACTAAACAATCCAGGAAAGAACTAGCCTTTAAATTAGCAATTAAGGAATAAAACCAATTATTTAATACTAAGGTTAAATTACTCATTACAAAATTTTAATGCAAGAGATAAATTTTTCTTCTGTAAAGCCCTCAAAATCTTTTTTGAAAACCTCTTAAAGATGAAAATTACAGGGGCCGGCCCGGTGGTGCACTGCTACAGTGCGCCGCTTGGGAAGCGTGGCAGGCACTCCCGCCGAGGGTTCGGATCCCACATACAGACCGGCCGCTCAC
>NW_007738253.1:21977-24512 GCF_000696425.1 Galeopterus variegatus | reverse complement strand
AATAATAATAATAATAATAATAATAACAATACTAAAACATGTAAGTCACTCTTATTTTGTTCCTTTTATTTTCAGGAGGACACCAAAGAGGAAACACAGGGAACAGCTAATGAAAAACTGCCATGCCACAAGCATTAGGAGATATACACTGATAAAACTGCTAAACAAAGGACAAAAGGTAAACATGACAAACAATATTCAGTCAACCATTTAGCCACTCAGCAAATATTTAAGTGCCTTCTCCATACAGGCACTATTCCAGACATCAATTAATAAGACAAAAAAGGACCCTGCCTTCATGAAGCTTACACTGCAGAAACAGCATAAATATGTAAACAAAGATGACAATATCAGTGCCAGAAAGAAAATTAAGCAGAGTAATGGTAAATGAAATTAGGTAGGGTCCTTAGACAGCCTTTCTGTCTTTATAACATTTGAGCTGAAATCTGAAAGTCAATGAAGAATCAGTCAAGTGATCCGGGGGAAGAGCATTCGAGGCAGAGGCAACACAGAGATGAGGCAGCATCTTAGTGGACTAGCTAAAGAGAAGGCCAGTGTGGCTGGAGCAGAGCAAGAAGAGAGGTAAGAGATCAAGTGAAGGAAAAAACAGAAACAAGCTCCTGAGGTGAAGTGACAGTTTACTATACAGACCAGGTATCTATGTTCATTTACTTAGCTTCCATTCCATTATGCTTGAGACCACTAACAATACAAGAGTGCTGAAGAGAAAGCTCTATTAAGCCCTCATAACAGACAACTGATTATGGATGAACAGGAAGTCCCTGTTTCCACAAGAGACTGGATGACCCTAGCCTTAAAAGCAAAGGATATGAAACAAGCCTCTGCACTGGAGGCACAAGAGGAAAGAGAGACAACGGGAAAAAAGGTTTGTTTGTTTTAGAACAATGGACTAAAATGTGGAGAAACTTTTCACACAGCTAAAAACCCACAGGAAAAGCAAAATACTTCAGACTGACCTCTTCCAGTTACCACAGTGAAGGTAGAACCTGGCCAGATAATGCCTTTATCATCAGAGCTCCACTTCCACAAGTCTGCAGGACCTCTCCATGCACTCACCTGAAGAACTCAGTTCCTCAAACTCTACCGACTACAAATCAAGCATCCTCCCCCTTTTTTCCTTTTTGTCTTTTTTTACTGACCGGTAACAGGATTGCAACCCTCGGTGTTGCGCCTGCACCGGGCTCAGCCAGTGAGCGGGAACCGGTCTCCACATGGGATCCGAACCCTAGGCGGGAGCGCCGCCGCGCTCCCAAACGGCGCACTCTCCAGTGCGCCACCGGCCGGCCCTAGATGTACTGTATTTAAATGAACTCATCCCAATGCAATTGAGAAATAGCAAATTAAATATTGCGTAAGACTCTGACTCAATAAAGCTACCTAGAAAACACATCTTTCACTTAAGACCCCAAAATAAGCTTAAGTTTTTCTCAAGGGTTGTCATCTTCCATTTTCTTGGATTTTTTCCCTCCCAAGTGATCAAGTTCACATTTCACTTAACCACTTCACAGCAAAACAAGTTTCTAAAGATACACTTCAAAGTGAGTCCAAAGCTTTTCTGAGGACATGATAACCCTAGGCCCACGAAACAAGAAAATGATAACACATGATTACAGGAAATCTTTGCCAATTTAGAGATCCCACAGAATAGAAAACCCCACAAACTTTGACTTGTCAATAATAGTCAGGTACTTTTTCCTTTCAGCCTCGGGCTTATTCACTGCATTATCATATTTCACAAACCATAAGTGTCTGGATTAATACTGAAATATTTAACATAATGAAATATTCAACACACCATGAGGGAATGGTAACAATGCATCTTTGCTTGGAAAGAGAGCATACATTCAAAGCAGTACAGGGCAAACAGACTGTTAGCAAAGGCTCCTATCCTTCATGTCACTTGAAATGGGTCACACTGAATGTGTTTTCTGAGTTATGACAGCACTTTCAGTTTCAAGAACAGTCTGGAGTCTAACCTGGTTAATAAACCAGTACAGGATTATATAACCTGATAATTAATCAGACTTCCAACTCACATCTTCAATTCAAAATGTCAAATACTAACAACATAAAATAAACCATAGCAATAAAACATTTTCAAGCCAATTGATAGTCCACTTATTTTTGACAATATTTAATAATAAAACCTCAAAACAAGAAAATGAGGGAAATCCACAGTTCAATATAATGGAATGGAATAGTCAAAACTAAACAATCCAGGAAAGAACTAGCCTTTAAATTAGCAATTAAGGAATAAAACCAATTATTTAATACTAAGGTTAAATTACTCATTACAAAATTTTAATGCAAGAGATAAATTTTTCTTCTGTAAAGCCCTCAAAATCTTTTTTGAAAACCTCTTAAAGATGAAAATTACAGGGGCCGGCCCGGTGGTGCACTGCTACAGTGCGCCGCTTGGGAAGCGTGGCAGGCACTCCCGCCGAGGGTTCGGATCCCACATACAGACCGGTTCCCGCTCACTGGCTGAGCGAGGCATGGGAGCAACACCGAGGG
>NW_007738253.1:17807-21736 GCF_000696425.1 Galeopterus variegatus | reverse complement strand
GGGGCGAGGCGGGGGGGCATCCCCTAGGCTTCCATCCCCGTTGCCGGCCCCGGTCCGGTACGGGCGCGACCCTGAGAGTTGCGATCCGTTGCCGGTCACGAAAAAAGACAAAAAGGAAAAAAAAAAAAAAAAGAAAATTACAGGCTGGCCAGTTGGCTCAGTTGGTTAGAGCACAGTGTTATAACACCAAGGTCAAAGGGTTCAGATCCCTGTACACACCAGCCACAAAAAAAAAAAGATGAAAGTTACAAAACTTCCACGATGTAACTCCATCCCTTCTTTTAATAAAATGGAAACATGGGAAAGATGACATTTTAAAAAATCAAACCACACTTCTCATACATTACTTGTTCCAATTGATCAAATCTTCATTATGAATATTCAGAATAACATCGAAGTTGCCCTTCAAACTGTAATGCTTATAAATTTACATTATATGCTTTACTCTAAACTTGCAGCCAGTGAAAAAACACAAATTAAATCCCAATCAAAAAGTGGGATTGATAGATGACAGTGCATCAACAAATAAATAGAAATGCATGCTAATTTCAAGCTCTATTAGAAATGGGATTGGGGCACACTTGCACATGAAGAAAAAGTTTGATAGTTATGAAAAAACTAAAGAAGAAAATAATGAACATTTAGAGGCTCCAACAGAGAAAGGGAGTTAATGTTTTATTTTGAAGCGTAGTTATTTCTGCACACTTTGAACTTTTAATAATGGATAATTCAGTACAGTGTTTTCACAAGTGAGCAAACAGCATAACACAGGGCAAGTCAAATCAGACTGTCCAATTCCCTACACTTTTTGGTCCATTTAATCCATGCCCACACGTGGGGTGCAGAACAGACCACCAGGCCACACAAGCAACATCCTCAAGGCCTAGAAGCAAGCACACTGGCACCTGGGCAAGTTTCAGAAATTGCTGCTCCTCATGTGAGACTTTCCCAGATGCCTGATATGTTTAACTTTTTTCCTTCTGTGTTCTATGGGAACACAGAAGGCGCTAATAAGACTTAAATCCTCCAATATGTACAGTATAACCAAAATTTCCTTAAGACTTCAGTGTATGTGGCTTTATAGCTACTTGAGAAAAAAATAATTAGGGCTGGGAAAGCAGAAAGGATAATTGAGTTCATGTTTTTCACTACTTGTTTATCTCTATATAGAAGGTCAAACTCATCCCCAAAAACTATTCTGAATGAATTTACTTTTTTATCTGTTTATTTTTTTACTTTTTATATGTAGTAAAATTCACCCCAAGTATACTATGCTAAAAACAGTTATATAATCATCTCCATAATCAAGATATTAAAAAGTTAAAAGAATTTATTTTCTTTCCACAGCAGCATGTACACACAATAAAACAACAGAATATAAGTGTAAAAATATTATTTACTCAGAATCTCTGCTTCAAGAGCTAAGTTGGCATCAACCTTCGAAGAGGCTGAAGAAGGACTACAAATGAGAAGGTAAATCCATAACTATCCTTCACAGGGGGCATTGTTGGACAGAAATTCAGTGCCAAGCCCTCTCTGGATGACAGCAGCATGAGCATGTGGCCCTTCCAGAACTTATTATATACCTAACCAGCCTGAGGGTCACTTCCAGCTCCATTCAAGAAGTGTGATCAGGGGCCGAGCCCGTGGCGCACTTGGGAGAGTGCAGCGCTGGGAACGCAGCAGCGCTCCCGCCGCGGGTTCGGATCCTATATAAGGATGACCGGTGCGCTCACAGCGCTCACTGGCTGAGCGCAGTGCGGCCGGTCTCAAAAAGGACCAAAAAAAAAAAAAAAAGAAGTGTGATCAGCCATCACAACCCTCTCTTTTCAGCTTCATTCAACAGCCAGCCTACAGTCCCTATTCCGAAATATCCAAACAACAGATCAAGAATGTTTAAAGTGGAAAATACCCTGATGTATCACAGATGCAGACAAAGTACATTTCTGGAGGAGAATTTGGCAAAATTTTAAAAGCTACAAAAAGTAGCATACCTTGGGAACAATCCAAATGTCCATAAACAGATGAATGGATAAACAAAATGCAGTATAAACATACAGTAGAATATTATTCAGCCTTAAAAACGAAGGAAATTCTGGGAGAGGATTGTGAGAAGATGGCAGAGTAGGAAGCACCAAGAATGTGTCTCCCTACCTAGACGAAAACTGCACTGATAGAATCTGTTTGATGTAACTTCAGATGCTCCTTGACTTATGATGGGGGTTACATCCTAATAAACCCTAGTAACTTGAAAATATCATAAGCCAAAAATGCATTTAATACACCTAACCTAAAATCATAGCTCAGAACACCATAGCTTAAATTTGCTCAGAACTCTTACATTAGTCTACAGTTGGGCAAAATCACCTGGCAACACAGTACACTGTAGAGTACATGTACAGTATACTTCATGATCCCATGGCTGACTGGGAGCTGCAACTCAATGCTGCTGCACAGCATCGCAAAAGAGTATAGTATTGCATATTGCTATCCCAGGAAAAAAATCAAAATTCAAAAGCTAAAATATGGCTTCTATTGAATGTGTATTGCATTCACACCATAAAGTCAAAAAATCATAAGTTGAGCCATCATAAGTAAGAGACCACCTGTATTTTGGAACTCTGAAGTCTACTGAGGAAGACCTGTAACTTGAGAAAGACTTGGACACTAAATTGGGTTAGTTGTGGTCAGTTTCACCTCTTAGTTCAGCAGCAGCTATCCATCCCCTAACCCCTAGTCCTAGGCAGGCAGCTGGAAATGTGTTCCTGGAGCTGCTTGCAAGCAGCATGCAGGAGCCAGGATGGGCAACAAGGACCCTGTCCTCCAAATACTCGGGATCTGTGTTCTGACTGCTGATTGTTTCTTTTCTTTTTTCTTTCTCCTTTTTTTTTCCGGTGGCTGGCCTCTAAGGGAATACAAACCCTTGACCTTGATGTTATCAGCACTCGGGATCTGTGTTCTGACTGCTGATTGTTTCTTTTCTTTTTTCTTTCTCCTTTTTTTTTTCGGTGGCTGGCCTCTAAGGGAATACAAACCCTTGACCTTGATGTTATCAGCACCATGTTCTAACCAAGTGAGCTAAATGGCTGGCCTGATTGCTGCTTCTAATCAGGAAGTGCAGCAACTGAGAAGGGCAGCCACTGCTGTGCCCTCTCCATGACTGCAAACGCTCCCCCGACCTTGAGCTAAAACGACTTTCAGGGAATTTAATGAGCCAAAGCCTTTTTCTCCCCCCTCTTCATTTTTCTATTTTTCCTCTTTTGGGTGCTAGACTCTGAGGACTAGGACATTCAAAAACAATCATAGACCTGGAGGTGGGGGAAGAAGGGTGTTGATTAAACATTTGTGCCTGCCCAGGGAAAGCTGCAGGCTCAGAAAAGACCTAAGAAGACTAAGTTTACACCTCAGGCTGATCCTCAGCATGGACACAGACTACAACAAATAAACGAAAAAATCTGATTTCCAGAGTTACCACATCACTAGAGTCAAATGTCCAGTTTTCCAAAAGGAAAAAAGAAAAAAAGTCACAAGGCATGGCCCACTCAAAGCAAAAAATAAACCAACAAAAACTGGCCCAGAGAAAGAGCAGATGGCAGATCTACTAGACAAAGACTTTAAAACAACTATCTTAAAGATATTCAAAGAACTAAAGGAAGACATGGAGAAAGACAAGAAAACAATGTATTTTAAAAATGGAAATATCAATAAAAACTTTAAAAGAAACTAAAAAGAAATTCAAGAGTTGAAAAGTATAACTAAATGAAAAAAATCACTAGAGGAATTCAAAGGCAGATTTGAGCAGGCAGAAGAATGAATCAAAAAACTTGAAGATAGGGGCTGGCCCGGTGGCGCACTGCTACAGTGCGCTGCTTGGGAGTGCGGCAGCGCTCCCGCCGAGGGTTCGGATCCCACATACAGACCAGTTCCCG
>NW_007738253.1:12703-17492 GCF_000696425.1 Galeopterus variegatus | reverse complement strand
CAACACCGAGGGTTGCGATCCCGTTGCCGGTCCCGGTCCGGTACGGGCGCGACACTGAGGGTTGCGATCCGTTGCCGGACACGAAAAAAGACAAAAAGGAAAAAAAAAAAACAAAAAACTTGAAGATAGGACAACTGAAATTACTGAGTCTGAGGAACAGAAAGAAAAAAGACTGAAGAAGTGAACAAAGTTTAAGGAATTTGTGTTACATCATTAAGTTCTGAAAATGGATAATGGTAATATTGTGAATATTAATACTGTGAATGTACTTAATGACACTAAACTATAAATTTAAAAACAGAATAGTAAATTTGTTATGTATATTTAACAACTATATTAAAACACACCATATCTTTTCCACCAAGGATTCCACTTCTAAGAAGTTACCCTAAAGAAATAATCAAGGATGGAGGCTGGCCGGTTGGCTCAGTTGGTTAGAGTGTGGTGCTAATACCACCAAGGTACAGGGTTGCCTGCACCAGCCAGCCACCAAAAAAAAAAAAAAAAGAAAGAAAGAAATAATCAAGGATGGGTAAAAGATTTAGCTACAAACTAAAGCAGCCCTAGAAGCATGCTAAATGCCCAACAGAGGACTTAATTAAAGAAGCAGCATAACTGAACAGGAAGGGATCATTAATATGTTAGCATAGCACTTAATCAAATTTTGTCAATTCTAAAGCACAATGCATAGTGGGTTACAGCATGGTGTTATAACACCAAGGTCAAGGGTTCTGCTCCTACTACCAGCCAGCCACCAAAAAATAAATAAGTAAAATCTAAAGTGTCTTAAAATTGATGGCATTTCCTAGTTTATTTGGCACCATTTCTTCTTAGTGTTACATAAAATAAAGGTTAATCTTACACTACTAATGGGAAATGTTCAATTTATGACAGATGTACAGTATTACAAAAGAGCACATAAAATCTAGTTTTAAAAAGTTATAAATAATCAACATATGTGCCTAGAAAAAAAAAGATTAAAGGATATACACCAAAACGCTAACAGTGTTTATCTCTAGATGGCATAAATATTAGTTTTATAAAAGAAAAAAAAAATTTTTTTTGTCCTTTTTGAGACCGGCCGCACCACGCTCAGCCAGTGAGTGCTGTGAGCGCACCGGTCATCCCTATATAGGATCCGAACCCGCGGCAGGAGCACTGCTGCACTCCCAGCGCCGCACTCTCCCGAGTGCGCCACGGGCTCGGCCCTATAAAAGAAAAATTTTGATGAATATATGTCAAGCCGTGTCTCCACCCCATATCAACCGGGCGCAATCCTATGCATACCAAAGTATATCTACTATAACTAATTCAATATTTATTAGTTACATGCTATGGGCAAAGAAATGAGTCAGGTATCACAGGAAAAAAAAAAGATACAAAAGAATGTAATTGCCTTGAAGGAACTTAACATCTAGCAAAAGAATTTATGATCTAGAAGAGTTTTAATGAAGGTAAGTCAGCAACTTAATGACATTTAAATGCTCAACTTGTTCACTGATTTTACTTGTAAGACAACCCACTTAATATGGATAAAAACATGTCCTGTCCAGCACTCCATAACTGAAAGAATAAATTAGCATTTTATTGCATCAGAAGTTAAAATAAATATCCTTTATAAATCATCTTATTCATTACACAGATGACAAAGTTCAAACTCTCAGGCTGAGTCTCATAAGATTAAAAACTCCTAAGAGTATGTTTTCATCATAATTCATCAGATAATAAACATACAATCAATGACAAGTTAGCAATAACAGGTAACATCCCACCATATAACTCTATTGTTTATTATAACCTTTTAAGAATTAAATATTTTAAATTTATTTCCTCGCACACGATGTGCTCCCTTGTGTAGGAGGTTAAAGTAGCTACCACAGTAAGTAAATTCCTAACCTCAAGGTATGCAGAGTTCAGCTGAGGGGAAAAAAAAACCCACTGGGAAAAAGCTCCACACAACATTGGACTTGGCAACTATTTCTTAGATATGACACCAAAAATGCAGGCAACAAAAGAAGAAATATATAAACTGGACTTCATCAAAACTAATAACTTTTGTGCAAAGAACACTATCAGAGTGAAAAGACAACAGGATGGGGGAACATATTTGCAAACCATACATCTGACAAGGTATTAATATTCAGAACTCATAAAGAACTTGGTAACAAAAAAACCAAACAACCCAACTAAAAATTGGGCAGTTTGAATAGAATTTCTCCAAAAATGATATGCAAATGACCATTAATCACATGAAAAAATTTTCAACATCACTAATCATGACGAAAATGCAAATCAAAACCACAATGAAATAACACCTCACACCCATCAGGATGGCTAACATAAAAAACAACAAAAATAACTGATGTTGGTAACGATGTGGAGAAACTGGAATCCTTATATACATTGCTGGTGCAAATGTAAAACAGTACAGCTGCTGTGGAAAACAGTATGGAGGTTCCTCAAAATACTAAACATAGAATTACCATATGATCCAGCAATTCTACTTCTGGGTATATTCCCCAAAGAACTAAAAGTAGGGATGTGAACAGGTGTTCCTACTTAGATGTGATTTTGTAACCACTGGCCAATCTCTCCCTATCCCCACTCAGTCTTCCCAGCCTCTAGTAACCACTATTCTACTCTCCACTTATGTGAGATCAATTCTTCTACCTTCCACATATGAGAATAGGCGGATTTATCTTTCTATGAGGAGTAATCGCCTTAAAAAGGAAAGCAGACCATGAAACTCCCTACAATGGCTTCTTACAGCTTTAGAAAAAATCCACCCTCTGTGACCTGGCCTCTGCCTTCTCTGGCAAACTCATGTAAGACCTTCTCCCCATCCAAAGAGTACTCAAGCTACACAGGTCTTCTCTCAGGTCTCTAAATAGTGTTTCCTGTCTCGGGACCTTTACACATGCATAGGACCCTGTTCCCTCTGTCCAGATCCTCACCAGCACATACACCACCAGCACTCCCAACAACCACGGCTGTCTGGTATGTCTCACACTAATGATACTTTCTCAAAGATATTCCAAGACCCTCCCAGTTACTCTGGATCTCCACATCTGGTTTAGGTCTCCAGAAGAGAAAGGAGCCTCATTTTAGACACATTGAGTTTGAGAAGTCCCTGGGACACCAAAGAGCTCCCCAGTGCATAGGTGACCATGTGGGTCAGGAGAGCAATCAAACTCAAAAGTCCAAAGCCCAGAGGCTTGGACTTTAGCACATGATGACAGTGAGAATGCACAGAGCAGTGACTCTCAACTTGGAGGGAGAGGACATCCTTCATTTCTAAGTCACTATATGGAATGAGATGTTACTGATGCAAGTACAAGTGATGCCACATCAATGGTCTGGAGGATCAAGAGACACTGGATAGCATCCTGGGTATGAGAAGGACAAGGAGAAAAACTGATAAGAACCAAAAGTAAAAGAAAACCAGTAGATTCCCCAAACCCCTATGTCCTTTTATGCTTCTCATGATTTTATCTAACAAAACTCGACTCACTTTTCATCCACTTCAAATGCCACCACCTCCTGGAAGCCTTTCTGGACTCACCCAAATAAAACTTACTAGCCTCCTCTCCATGCCTCCACAGTTTCTCTTGTTAGCATTACATAAGACTTGACCCACACACAATATTTCTCATTAGTATTGTTAAGGCACTTATCGTAGTCTGCCTTCTGCTACACCTGGGGTGTGTGTCTCCCCTACTACACTGTGAGACCCTTAGGGTCAGAGACCATGTCTTAATCATCTGAGCCCTTACGAAAGTGGATAAAAAACTTATTTTTTAATTTAATGAAGGCCAAGAGGATAAATAATTGGGCAGAGGCTGTGGCTAACTCCTCCATTCATTCCTCTTGTAAAACAATATAACACATCCTAATTAATTTGATTTGCAAATTCCGTTTCTTAAAGTAATACCCACCTGTACAGTCTTTAAAAATCACCGTTAAAAATAAAATACCCTCTCTCAAAACGCCTATCCTGTCACAATAAAATGTAAGCATTTCCTTCAAAAATACCCTTAATTTATTTGGAGACTTAATATATCTTACTCTTTTCTAAATTTATTGTCAATTCTGCACAAAACAAACGCCAAAGAAATGTTACGAAGACTCAGGAGGACATAAGAGGGTGTCAATCTGGATTTGGGCCAACCGCCGCCTGCATTATTGGGAAGCCATTGCTGCCAAGCAGAGGCCAGGCCTTCGGTCAACATTTTTTCCAACAAGTGCTACAGACACACACACACGCACGCACGCACGCACGCACACCCTTCTTTAAAAGTCAACAAAAAAAGACTAATGCCACTCCTGAAAACTACGACTAAAGAGTGAAGCGCGTCCAATTAACCAGCACTAGAAGGCTGAGTAATTTCAAAGTAAAGATTAACATGGCACACGCCAAAAGTCCACACGGGTGTGGCGTACCTCAGCGACACCACAGAAAAGGAGAGCTGCGACTTTCACATTCGCCGGGGCCCGCACTGTGGCGGTGCGGGCTCCGCCGACGTCCCGTCCGGCTCACCGGGAAGTTTCGGCGGCCGGGAGGGGGAGGGGTACAGAAACCAAACCAGACAACAATCACTTCCCTGGAAAACTCAACGCCCCTAAAACATCCGCACGGGGACAACGCGCAGACGCGTCACCGAAAGGCAGGCGGCCGGGGGCCCAGCACGGGGCTGGCGCGCGCCCCGAGTCCACTGAAACAAAGTTTAGAAACCGGGAGAAACTTTTCCGAGAGTCGCGGCTGCGCGGGGCCTGCGGCTTCTCTTCTCCA
>NW_007738253.1:10495-11900 GCF_000696425.1 Galeopterus variegatus | reverse complement strand
AGCACCTCCCTCCGGCACGCTCTTCCCCGCGCCTCCCGCCGCCGCCCCGCCCGCTTTTCCCGGCCTTTCTCGGCCCCTGCTTTGGGGAGATCCCCCACTGCGAGGAGAGCCTGGCAAAGTCAGGCCGGGGTCCCCAAAGGCCCTCTTCCTTCCCGTCCCCAACCCCATAATGACTTCATCCCGGGACCCTAGTAGGCGCCCAGGCCGGGAATGACCCCGAGAGGGAGGAGGAGCGGTGACTCTGGGAACAGCCCGCGAGCTGGGAAGGGATGATGGGGGAGGGCAGGTGAGTCACGGTCCGCTCACAGGTGCGACTCGGGGCGCGGCCCCGCGCAGGCCCCGCCCCGGGCCGGGGCCCTAGGGACGGCGACGCGGAGTCCTGGGCATGCTCCTCAGGAGTGTTACAGGTGTCCCCGAGTCACAGACTCCCAGAAAAGTGCTGTAGGCCCACTTCCTGGCTTTACAGAAGCAGAAACTGAGGCTTAGTAAAAGCCCCAAAGCTTGGGGCAGAGTGGAACTAGAATCCAACCTGTTCCAATGGGAGGTGGAAGCCTCTCTAGAAGTCACCTAAGTCACCCCCTCGCTTTGCAGAGCGAAAACCCGGAGCCTTCCTGATCAGGACAAGAGGGACAAGAGGCGCCTCATGGTAGCATCCCCTCCTGGGATTGTCCCCATTCCTCCCCTCCCCCCTTCACACAAATTTAAAGGACCTGATTTCTATCCCTATTCCTCCGGCCACTTAAGGGATTTTATTCCCACCCTTCCTTCCTTATTTTTATGGTGAATACTCCAAAAATAAAACAAAACTACAAAACAAAACAAAAACAAAAAATACCACACACTCACAGTCAGCCTGGTATAGAAAATCCCAATGATGTTTCTCCTGGGTCATACGATGATGAACAAAATTGATTTTAGTATTGGCCTATAAATCCAAAATAATGCAAAACAATATGCACTGCCGGCTTTGTACTGAGCACTGAGCAGGGTGCTAGGGAAACCTGCTCTCAGCATGTTTACCCTCTACCCCTCACAGCTCCCTCTCCCCCAAGGGAATGCAAACTCCTGGAAGACAGGAACTGTATGTCCTACAGCACCCAGCACAATGCCCATCCCCTGGGGAGTGCCCAGTGAACACATGGGGGCAAATGTGCCCACTATAATTCAAAGTGATATGGGTTTGTGCTAGTTAACAGATGCTGACAAAGGGCAATAGGACCACGAAGTAGAAAGAGAACAACCTTCAAGAGAAAGACAAACCTTGACAAGGCCATTCTTGTTCAGCTATAGCACCCATTCTGTTTCTGGCTTCAGGCTCCTTAGTCCTATAGCACCCTCTGCCTAGAGTGGCTATGTCTTCTGCATATTTCACCTGGCTATTTAAGAACATAGTAATCAACTAATA
>NW_007738253.1:7654-9071 GCF_000696425.1 Galeopterus variegatus | reverse complement strand
CAGACCGGTTCCCACTCACTGGCTGAGCAAGGTGCAGGCGCGACACTGAGGGTTGCGATCCGTTGCCGGACATGGAAAAAAAAAAAAAAGAAATATAAAAATCTTCTTTATGATAACATGTAATGGGTTTGCTATTGCTATTTTTGAATGAGTTAGTGAATATTTTGAAATTTTCTGTTTTAATTTCTAATACAATAAAGATTGACAAATAAAACTTATATAAGCAAGAGTTCTTTGAGAACCTCAAAATTTATTGAGTGTAAAGGAATCTTAAGATCAAAAACTTTAAGAACTGCTATTAGTGTGTCTCAGGGCTCCATTCTTGGACCTCTTTTCTATCTACTGTCAGCACATTGATGACCTTATCCAGTCTTTTGGCTTTAAATATGTTGACAACTCCAGGCTTATATCTCCAATCCAAACCTTTCCCCTAAATTCTAGACTCACGTATACAGGTCCTTACTTGATATCTCCACTTGGATATCCAATAGAGATCTAGACATCTCAAATTTTATGTCTATATGTCCAAAACTGACTTCTTGATACCTCTCTCCAAACCCGCTGATCTCACAGTTTTCTTCATTCCATTAAATGACAACTTCATTCTTCTAATTGTTTAAGCCAAAAACCTTGGAGTCACCCTTGACTATTTTCTCTCTCTCACACATTTCACATCTGATTCCTCAGTATATCCTTGCTTTTACCTTTTAAACATATTCCAAATGCACCAATTTTTACCATCTCAAGCCATCATCATCTCTTCGCCTGAATTTCACAGGAGGCTCCTAACTGGTTCCCCTGCTTCTGCCCTTGCCCCCCTCAGTCGTCTCAATTCAGCAGCCTGAATGATCCTATTAAAATGTAAGTCCTAGAACATGTCACTCCTGCTCTGCCCAAACCCTCCAATGTCTCCCATCTCACTCAGAGTAAAAGGTAAGGCCCTTATATGGGCCTCCAGAGCTCACCTGCCCCCACACACATCTCTGACACAGTGGCCTCTTTACTATTCCTGGAACACTTTAGGCGGGCTCTTGCCTTAGGGCCTTTTCTTTCTGCCTGGAATGCTCTCCTCCAAATAACTGCCTGACTCATTCTCTCACCTCTGCCAGGTCTTTGCTCAGTTGTCAATTTCTCAGTGAGGCTTTTACTTGGCCACCCTATCTAATAATGCAAGCCCTGGCCGATCCAAGTGCAGTCCTGTTTACAGCTAATTAATCACAAGCAGTTACACATTTCTTTGTTACCTCTCCACTCCCTGCTCTGTTTTTTGTTTTGTTTTGTTTTGTTTTTTTAGCAGCTGGCCAATAAGGGGATCCAAACCCTTGACCTTGGTGTTATCAGCACCACACTCTAACAAAGTGAGCTGAACAGCCGGCACCCTGCTATATGGTTTGAATGTTTGTCCCCTCCAAAGCTC
>NW_007738253.1:0-6516 GCF_000696425.1 Galeopterus variegatus | reverse complement strand
AATAGTGCTTGGCACATAGCAGGACCCTCAATAAATATTTGTTGAATAAATGAAAGAGTGAATGAGAGCAGATGTTGACAAGATAGACAGGGAGGGAAGGAAAGGATATGAATCTAGACCAAGGGAACAAGCAAGTTTGAAGGCCCTAAGTCCCATTCCAGGAAAAAAAGTTGTGTGGTTTGGGAGCTGGTGAGGTGGCCCGAGGCCACACTGGAGAGGGTTTTGTAAGGCTTTAGACTTTACTGTGAGGGGAATGGGGGGCCACAGAGGATTTTAAACAAAGGCATGACATGATCATATTTTTGATTTTCAAAAATTTACTGTGGAAAAAGAAGGTCAGTTGGTTAGAGTGCAGTGTTAATACCACCAAGGTCAGGGGTTCAGATCCCCGTACCAGCCAGCTGCCAAAAAAAACAGAAAAGAGAAAAGAAGACAGTAAAGCAATGCATATAATATTCCATTTATGTTCAAACAGCATATACATTTTCATTTTAATGCTCTTTTCTCATAGCAGCTGAGCCATTTAAAACATATAGCCCCTCTGCTCAAAACCCTCCGGTGCTTCCTATCTCACTCTGAAGAAGATCTACATGATCTTGCCCAGTTACCTCAGGCCTGTCTTTGGCTTTTCTTCATCATCTTTCCACTCAAGCCCAAGTTGGGATCCTAGACATTCCTGTAAGGCAACATTCTCCTGCCTCAATGCTTTCACATTTCCTGTTCCCTCTGCTTGGAATAGTCTTCCCCTCCATAGTCCCTTAGCTCACTCCATCACCTCATTCCGATCTCTGCCCAAATGTCACCTTGTCTAAGAGGCTTTCCCTGACCACTCTTTTTTTTTTTTTTGTCTTTTTTCGTGACCAGTAAGGAGATCGCAACCCTTGGTGTGGAGTCGCCCGCACCGTGCTCAGCCAGTGAGCACAGAGGCCATTCCAATATAGGATCAGAACCCGCTGCGGGAGCGTCGCCGCGCTCCCAGCGCCGCACTCTCCCGAGTGTGCCACGGGGCCGGCCCCTGACCACTCTTTGTAAAGCAGCATCAGCACCCACTTCCCTTTCCTACCCTTCCCATTTTATTTCCTTACCCTACTGTATTTCATAGCACTTATTACCTAACACATTATATGATTATTTACTTATCGTTTGTCTTTCCCCATTAGAATGTAAGCTTCATTAAAGCAGGTGTTTTCTCTTCTGTTCACTGTTGTAACTCCAGCACCTAGAACAGGGCCTGGCAGGTAACAATGCTCAATTGAATGAATGAATAATCTGTATGACTACAATTTTGTAAGGATACACAACAAAGTGTTATAGTGGTTACACATAGAGAGGGAAGTAGGGTGGACTTTTATGGGTTTTTTTTTTTTCCCCTTTTTGTCTTTTTTCGCGACCGGCAACAGATCGCAACCCTCAGTGTTGCGCCCGCACCTCTCTCAGCCAGTGAGCGGCCGGTCTGTATGTGGGATCCGAACCCTCGGCGGGAGCGCCGCCATGCTCCCAAGCGGCGCACTGTAGCAGTGCACCACCGGGCCGGCCCATATTATTCCTCTTTTTTTTTTTTTTTGTCCTTTTTTTTTTTTGAGACCGGCAGCACAGCGCTCAGCCAGTGAGCGCACTGGTCATGCCTATATAGGATCCGAACCCGCAGCGGGAGCGCTACTGCGCTCCCAGCGCCGCACTCTCCCGAGTGCGCCACAGGCTCGGCCCTTTTTATGGTTTATTATACATAGTGTAGTATGTAGTATGTAAGTGTAGTGGGGATGGAAAAAAGTTGGTAGATTTGGGAGCTATGCAGAAGAACAGAGGGTTCTAGGCCTTGCTGAAGGATTGGATGTGGAGGTTCTAGGGAAGGAGAAGTCAAGGATAAGTCCCAGTTTTCTGATTTGATCAGCTGAAGGAACAGTGGTGCCATTTACCCAGATGGAGAGCCCTGGAGGTAAAGTAGGTGGAGGTGGGGGTGGAGAGTAATGCAGACAGAGTTATTTTTGGTCATGCTTAGTTTCAGTGCCTCGAAACACATAAGAGGAGATGTTCTATAGACAGGGGAACATCCAAATCTGAGCTCAGGTAAGGCCCGGAGTGGAGCTAAAGATGTGGTAGTCATCTGCACTTAGAGAATGTGTGGTGAAGAAAAAAGAGAGAGAGAGAGAGAGAATGTGTGGTGAGAAGAAATGGGGGTTCACAACCAACATTTAACAGGAAGACAAGCTAGAAAAGGAGACTGAGTTCCCCTCTGCAGCCCCAGAGCCCCCGTTTTCTTTCCTAAAATGCACTAATTCCTTTCCCACATTACGGTCTCTGCATTTGCTGCACTCTTTACTTGGATATCTCTTTGCCTAAACTCTTACCAGCCTGGCTCTTTCTCATTCTTGTGGACCAATTTCTGCATCATATTGTGAGAGAGGCCTTCCCTGACCACACCCCCCACACCCAGTCGCTCTCTACCACATCACTGTATTTCTGTTCTTTATAGTACTCATCCTTCTCTAGAATCGTCCTATTTGTCTATTGGTTTATTTTCTCTCTTCCATTAGGAGAAGCTCCATAAGGATAGGACCTTTTCTGACTGTTTCACTTCTCTGCTCCTATAATTTAGCACAGTGCCTGGAACATGAAATGCGCTTTAAAAATATTTGCAGAAAGAATGAATTGCCATAGATATAGGATGAAAACCCAGTGTCATTGAAGCCAAGGACTTGGTCACTGATGTCAAGTGGTGGAATTTGGGTTGAAACTTCAGGTTTCAGCTTACTTTACATTACTGACCATAGTGTGCATACCCATGAAGTTTAAGGCTGTACCAAGAATAGTTACAAAAAACAAAAAGTCAATTGGCCAGTCTTTATGGAGTATTTTAAAAAGTAACACAAACTAATAACATCAAAATGTCAATAAAAATAAATTATCAGAGATCATTTTAGAGATTCTCTGCATTGTGAGGACTTCATTATTATTTACCTACATTATGCTGGTAAATAGCTTCACAGTTTACAAAGCACTTTCCTGGATGTTATCTCCTTTGAGGCACTCCACAACCCTTAAAGAAGGTAGAACTAAAATAAGCAAAGATCCCACACTGATGAAGACAAGAACTGATTTGGCAGCTTTGTAATAAAGGTTGAAAAGTCTTAACCTTTTATGTGGTCACCAAATTATGAACACCCCCTCCCGCTATTAAGTTCCATAGAAAATATCAAAGGGAATCTTGGCTTAGCCTAGGGAAAGCCAACAAAGGGGGCTGAGACAAAAGTCAGTAAAAACAAAAGGTAAAGCCAAAGTATGGGACCACATCAGGGTCAGCAGATGCCTGATGGCCCTGGTCGCCTTTCAATACCTTTTCAGATGGATGGGAGAAAAGAAGTGAAGGTCTGCCTACCCTAGGAATTTTATCTGTTAGCTTAGTTAACATCAGCATATGTATTTTCCTCATCTCTGTATAGCTCAGTAATTCTCAACTCTGGCTGCACATAAGAATCACCTGACAAGCTTTTTAAAAATATGATACCCAGGCACCACCCCCAGAGGCTTGGTTTCAATTGTTCTTGGGTAGGGACTTGGCATTTTTAGAAATCTCCCTGGGTGATTCTAATATGAAGCCAGAGTTGAACATCACTGATACCTAGTTTAAGCCTAAGCAGAAAACAGAGTCATATATACTTAAAGCCCATTCATTAATTCATTTGCTCATGCAATAATAATTGTTTTAACACTCTCATTGGCCAAAAATAATAATAGCTCATATTTACTAAGTCTTTGGTGAATGCCAGGCTCTATGCTAAGAGCTCCATATTTCATCCAAGCCTCTCCACAATCCTAAGGTGGTTATTATTGTATTCCTCATTTTATAAATGAGAAAGTAGAGGCTTAGGTCATACTAGGAGTATGTGGCAGCACTGGGACCCAGAGCTACTGGAGTCCAGAACCACACTTTTAAAAACTCCCACTTAGCCTCTGAAATGTCAATGGCTTTCAAAAAATCTCTGTTGAAAAGCCACACTCAAAATAGTTTTTGTGTCAAGACTATGTCATGACGGAGGTAATTTAAATGCCTAGTTGTTATGCTGTGTACATTTTGTCTTTTTATACAGCTTCAAGCAGTCTGAAAAGAGAGGCTGTTTGCGAGGCTTGTGGGCGCCCAGGACAGGGGCTGCCTTGCATCATTCCCAGGCCTCGTCTAACAGAGGATACCATTGACTTTAACCACTAGGTTAAATTTTACATAAAAAGAAAAAAAGTTAGGCCCTTGACACTTATGAAAGATGTGTAAGCTTCTCTTTATTCATGTTATTCATCTCCCCCGCAGAAACTGGAATCAAGATTTAGTTCTTAAAATCAGCCAACAGTGGGTGTTCACCATTCTTTCCTCTCTGACATGATCAAAGATGTGTACATAAAAACAAATACTTCCCGCCCATTTCCATGCTCATATTTTTGTTGATAACAATGGGGAAAGAGAACCTGGGAGCTGGGGAAAGTAAAAGACTATGACAACCAAGCAAACATATCTAAAAAGACATCATTTTAAAAGGGGAAGGGGATGGAGAAGAGAAGATTCTGATTTTTTTCTTCTCTTTAAAATATCAACGGGCTTTATTATGGAAACCTGGTTTCTTTGTGTTCACCATTCTAAAAATTCTTTTTTTGTCTGGCATTTTCAGATTTTTATAGGGGTATGAAAAGTGCTATCAAAATAAGAATTGTTGCACTGTAATATAAACCGAATTCAATTAGTACATTTTAGATCTCAAATGTATTGGTGAATGAATCATCTGTCTCCATTCATTGTTTCTATTGCCTAACAACAATTTTTTTTTTAATTCCAAGAAATTTGGAGAAAAATAAAACCTGTTGGAACAGAGCAAAGAGATACGTCTGCCTTGAGTCTTTACATGTCCCCATAGATCTCTATGTGGGCACTCTGAATACAGGAGGACTTAAAGTGAAAGCTGGGGCAGCTTTTGTTCTTGGTTTATCCTACTGAATTTGATTCTGGGTTGACTGGAGTCAGGCAGGCTGAGTTGGCCTTGGGATTCCCAGACTCCATGAGCTCACAGTAGAGTCTGGCAAACCTATATTCCAACCCAGCTCCCTCCATCAGTTCTTAGCAGTCCAGCTTCCTTATGTCTTTAATCAAAATAAATCACTCTTGGGGCCAGCCCCTGACTCACTCGGGAGAGTGCGGTGCTGATAACACCAAGGCCCCGGGTTCGGATCCCATATAGGGATGGCCGGTTAGCTCACTGGGTGAGCGTGGTGCTGACAACACCAAGTCAAGGGTTAAGATCCCCTTACCGGTCATCTTTTAAAAAATAAATAAATAAATAAATAAATAAATCACTCTTCTGCCTGCCTGTGGGTCTAGCAGGACCTGCCCTCCATAACAGAAGGCTATTATCATATTCATTCATTCACCTATTCGTTTGCTCAATCAACAAACATTTTGGAGCACCTACTATGTGCCACACATCGTACTAAACCAGGAGACACAGTGATGGGCAGCCTTCATGAAATTTATATTCTGAAGAGGGAGAAAGACAGTAAATAGGTAACAATTAAACGAACAATATGATTTCAAATAGGGGGTCAGTGTTAGGAGTGATGGGGAGGAGTGCTCACTTAGATACAGGGGTCAGGAAAGGCTTCACTGAAAAGGTGATGTTTGAGCTGAGACTTGAATAACTAGAATGAGCCCTGAGATGGGAGGAGTATCCCAGAGGAAGAAATAGCAACTACAAAGGCCCTAGGGTGAGAATAAGCCTGGCATATTCGAGGAACAGAAGGAAGGCCAATGTGCTGAGGGATAGTGAATGAGGAAAAGGGCAGTAGTAGATGAGGTCAGAGAAGAAGGCAGGGGCCAAATCAGGCAAGACCTTGTAGGTGATGGTAAGGAGTTTGGGTTTTTCCTTAAGAGTAATGAAAAACCTTTGGGGGACTAAACAGCAGAGTGAACATGATCTGATTTGCATTTTTAAAAGACCACTTTGCTGTATAAAGAATGAAGTGTAAGGGAACATGAATGAATGTTTGTCATCATTCATTCAATTATTTATCTATTCAAAGATATTCTTTGAATGCCTAATTGTCAGGCAATGGGCCAAGCATTGGGAAGTCATGGTAGGCAAAACATCATTTCTCCCCTCAAGGAGCTTATAACACAGGTGCTTATAATATAATAAGCTAAGTGCTATGTTGGGGGTAATCTCTATGTGTTAGGGGAGCCCAGAGGAATTCATTCATTCATTTAGTAAATATGTATGTGTGAAGCTCTTGGGATACAATGGTGAACTAAACAGAGAAGACACATACTTCCATGGTGTTTATTAGGGTAGTGATGGAAATAGATATTAATGAAGTGTTCTCACAGGCCTATCATTATCAGTTGTGATCTGAGTTCTGAAAGAAAAATAACATGAGCATGTGTAAGAGGAAAGACTGGTATAATCTTTTTTTTTTTAAAAAGATGACCAATAAGGGGATCTCAACCCTTGGCTTGGTGTTGTCAGCACCACGCTCAGC